>NC_092160.1:9545000-9700000 GCF_045791955.1 Oncorhynchus clarkii lewisi | reverse complement strand
CCCTCAATCAAGCATTCTTCTGTCTCTTCTCTCCAAGTCTACCCCTCACTATTTAATTTTTTATTTTATTTAACTAGGCAAGTCAGTTAAGAACAAATTGTTATTTTCATTGACGGCCTAGGAACAGTGGGTTAACTGCCTTATTCAGGGGCAGAACCACATATTTTTACCTTGTCAGCTCAGGGATTTGATCTTGCAACCTTTTGGTTACTAGTCCAACGCTCTAACCACTAGGCTACCTGCCGCCCCTAACCTGATGTAGCAGGCGTAAAATAAACACAGACCGGACACGTAGGCACAATGGATTGTGATCATTGTAGTTAATTATCACGTTTTCTGCTCTAAACTATTTAGAATATTGGCTTGTTGGAAACTACAACGTCGCACAGTTTGGGCGTGATCACATTCATCTCTAGAGAAACTGCAAAATCTTGACATTGAGCTCACAGGAAACTTTTTTTTAAAACTGACATTAGTCAATTAGTTTGAAAACCAAAAAAGAACCAACATTTCAGATAATCGCTCAGCATGTCTGTCACCATATCTCTACCCAATTGAACACCTTATGGAAGATTCAGGAGCGGCGTCTGTGACCAGTGTTTTCCAACATCAACAGAACCTCAAATTATGGAATTTCTCATGGAAGAATGGTGTCCCATCCCTCCAATAGATTTTAAAGTGTCTGGAACTCTATGCCAGGGATGGAACTGTGTCAGGGTCTCAACGAGTTAGAATACACAAGGTGCCATTTCAAAATTGGTTGTGCATCAGCAGTAAGTCCCTGATTAGTCAGTCAGTTAGCCCATGTCAGCAATTTTTTTTGGGATTGCTAAATTAGTTTTGTGGCCAGCTACCTAAACTTGTTATCATGGTCGAATTACCTGCTGGGGGGGACCCCATTGATTTTGTTCGTCAGTCTCACTATGAAATAAGATTTTAAAACTGCTAACATTTCTCACTAAAATGTGATGCTCACAGTGGGGGTGTATGGATTTGGGGTCACAGACTCACGAGCAACCGCGACCCCTCATGATAAGTTGATATGTTTTTGTGTCCCCCGCTCCATGAAAGTTGCCCATCCCTGATCTGTGTCGAGGCACATTGAAGCTGTTCTGATGGCTCGTAGTGGCCCAATGCCCTATGAAGACACTATGGTGTGTCCTTTTAATTGTTGCAGTTACCTGTACATGCTGTACGTCCTTATGGACAAAGTTAACTCAAAAGATTTAGATTAACATTCAACTGACTGAATGTTAAAGGCGTCGCCAGGACAATGATGAATGCTCCTTTCAGCCTCCAAGTAGACAAACTGCTCATTGTGTCCTTGCATGTGCTCTTTTTAATGATTTCATGTTACCTTTTTGAAATAAAGTATCAAGTCTCCCGTGGATGGGGATTCGTCTGTGTCATCAGTTTGTGTGCATGTTAAAAGGGTGAATGTGAGTAAGTCTGTTTTTGTTTTTTCTTTCGGCTCCATATATGTAATTTAACATTGCAGACCTCGTCATCTGCCATTTTTATTTCTCCCCTCATGGCGTTGCCATTTGTGGTGGTTGTATTTTTAATTTTTTTACATGCAATAACATGCTTGTGTGTCACTGGCGCCTCGTGTTTTTTCATTTGCAAGTACTTCATTTTAAGTGGCGACTATCGAGCTTAGCTGACTGCATGCGTTATGCCATTGCTTTGCCAGGTATATTAAATGTTGCGCTTACTACGTCAACGAACTGACCTTCATCTGAGGGGCTGGGTTCCATTTATTGGAATGGCAGTGAAGTGTTAACACCAGGCTTTACGCTCCCATCCCTCATCTTCATTTAACCTGTTTATCTGTTCTTCCCAGCCTTCAGAGGACGGACTCCTACAGACATCCAGGTAAAACAAGGGGCTAATCTCGCATGTCTAACCCCTCGTTATTGCTCATGGTCATGGGTGTCTTGGGTTCCCCTCACTTCACCAGAATCCTGGTTGATGATCACGTTCAATCAGAGCAAACTACATTTAATGATAGATTCCAGCTGATCTCTGTTTTCAGGGGAGGTGTGTCCAATCAATGTTGTCTGGGGGTATGTTGTCAATTCTACCCGGGGGGGGGGGGGGGGGGCATCCTATCCTTTTCTTTTATTGCTGTCGGTGTCATGGTGTGGCTGGGTCTTGCCACCATCCAGTGGCTGGCAATTGGCAGGAGCAGGTTTCTGTTTATAGAGGTGGACTGACTTCTGTGTGCGTGTTTTGTATGTCCTCTCCAGATCGCTGCCGTCACGCCCTTGTCCTACAAGCACCTGAAGGAGCGGGAGTAAAGGGCACAAAGGAGGATCAACTACCCTGCGGCCAGCGTCTTTCAGGAGGCCATGGCACTCTGGCTGCCTGAACTTTTGCCTGATCTAAAAAGAAAATGGGAAAACAACGTAATAGAAATGATAAAAGACCCAGGGATGACTCCAGCAGTGTTTTGAGTACCACTGTTCCCCTGCTCCCTCCGCACTTCCTGTTTCCCTCTGCATGTCTGCAGTGCAGATTGCTGCACCACTGGCCCATGCAGCACAGGCCATTTTTACCACGTTTTAACTGGACTGTGAGTTTCCGGAGGTTATTTTTCTTTCCTATGAATACTACCGGGGGGGGGGGGGATGCGTACATGGCTGCCTTGTCAGAGGTACTTCTACGGTCGGCTGTGTTCTAACATGCAGCCACACCTCCACTGTCCCAGAATGATTCATCTGCATGAAACTAAGTAGGCCTCATGAATGCCACATTCCACTTGTTATTTATATTTTTTCTGCAAGGTTTGTATTTTTTTTTTAAAGCAAATGTCACTCACTTTCTGAAACAAAAATTCCACTGCGCCAGATCCAAATCATAGTTTATAAGTTGCATGATTCCAATCCAGTCAAGTCCAACGCAAAGAGAGCATATTCACTCAGTGCAGACTGCACTGAACACGGGTTACTGGAGATCTTCAAAATGTCCTTGAATACTGTGTTTAGAGCACAACCCCCTGCTGGGTTAAGTCTCTATTTTCCCATCTCCCCAAAGAGTGTGGTGAATCAAAATGACTGGTAATGAGTTGTGCTTGCCAACATTTCTACCTGGTTCGGTGTTTATTGCATGACTTGAATCTTCCCACCTTAAGGCCGGTGATCATTTAAGAAAATCCCAAATGTATTGAAAATTAATATATGTGCTGTATATCACTTAACCTGTTTGAATATCTAAAGCTTGATGCCAAAAATGTGTCTGAGCTGGGGAGATGCAAGTGTCATGCCCAGCGCCATCCAAATGATTGCAAACTATGTTGCTGAGAGAGAGAGTGTGTGTGTGCCCAGCAGCACAATTGTACTGGATGGGAATCATGGCCTCAAAGCAACCTGTGTGTGTTACATTGAGACACGTTTAACCAGAATACATGGATCTACCTTTGTACATTTAGCATGTGGTTGTCATGACCTGTCCTCTAAAGGACTTCAGGAGTTCTGTGGAGCGCACACACACATGCACTAAAAGCCTAACATTTGTGATACATGTCCTCTTACCAGTTAGTGTTTTTTGTCAAAGGTGGGCTGATGTTGGTGGGTAAAGATCCCAACTTCAGACTTCCTCTTTCTTGTCACCATAGGTAATGCCACTGTGAGGCTTTCTACCCACCTGCTACCATAGATGTTCATGGATCTCCATTTACTATGTCTGAGATGGGTTTCTTACAGAAAGATGGTTCTGACTTCTAGCGTTAGTGCTTCAGACATTCCATTTCTACATGCCATGATTTGAATCACTTTTAGACACTATATGGGAAGATGTTTTGGAACATGTGAAATATTTATTGTTCCGTGCAATTTTTACTCACAAATTGTATATTTTTATTATGTGAATCTTTTTTTGTTGTTGTAGCGAATGATCAGCTTCGTGCTTCTTCAATATGCCTGTGTTACTTCAGACCAGATGTGTGCCCAGTGCTAACCCATATCATCTGTATCTCTCTCACACACACGCACCCTGCAGGTATATCCTACCTTACACCTCTACTATATCCTCTCCCTCCACCGGTCTGGTAGCAGGTCAGATCACAGAGCACCGGTTAGATCAGTTCAGTCATATCCAGGCTAGGAATGGAGCTTCTTCTATGTTTGCCACAGAGGGATATGCCTGGGAGTAGGTGCCCTGTTGGCACCTCTTTAGTCTCTTACAAAATGCCATAATAGGTCATGTACAGCCCTCATGTAGCTATTGCAATATCTCCTCATATGATGATTAGCAACACTGATGGTTGTAGTTCCTAAGCTGAGTATCCTTAGTCCAGATGGGCTCCATTCCAGCTCCTTAGTGGTTGGAGATACTGTAATAGCTACATGAGGGCTGTACATGACCTGTGACATACTGAGCATGTGGCAGAATTCAAGACATGGCTCCCATGCCAAATGTGATTTACCGTACTTCCATCAACTTAATCTTTTTTTATTTTGACCTTTTATTTAACTAGGCAAGTCGGTTAAGAAAAAATTCTTATCTTCAATGACAGCTTAGGAACAGTGGGTTACCTGCCTGTATCACATACTGTACCATCTTGTGGAGGAGAAAATTATATATTTACCTTGACTTCAAGGGTCTAGAGTTTCCAGAGGGTTGTAATACGGGGAACTCTTTGTAACGTTTCCTTTTGAAACACTAAAGCTATGAGGAGTATGGACTGTGCTCAGACTAACGTGAAGATTCCGTTGAACCTTCACCTACCTGGGCTCTGTGTCCTAGGTCAGCGGGTAGGTGGAGGACTTTCTGTATGTTTTAAACAAAAACAAACCTTTAACATTACATCAGAGATGCTATTTTAAAATGCTTTTTAAAAAGTATTGGATACTCATGTTTTGCCTGACAAAATACGTAAAAAAATTGATTGTATTTTAAATGCAACCTTTTTCCAGCCAGTTTTGTAAGAATAATCAAAACGTCCAAAAAAAAGCACGAGAGGCTGGGTGAATGTGGAGAATGACCCTGTCCGTGGGTGACAGCTGTGGTGGGGTGCCTTAGGTTCAGACGGGCACAAAATGTGCACTTCACATCTGGCCCCTCAGTCTCCAGCCTCGGCACTCTGAACCTCCGATCTGAATGTACCACTTTAAGACCAGTATGTTCAACAGTTTTTCTGCAATAAAAACACTGTTTTGAAAACTTGTTCTGTTTTTATTAATGAATTTGTGGTATGTTAGTCATCTTGTGTATCAGCAAGCATACGAAGATGGGTCTGTTGGGGGGTTGTGCATGGCCAGACTAAGCAGATACTCTGTGGTAATGAGGTAGATGAGAGGCTTAACTGGAACAACCGTGCTGCGGCTGAAGGCTAGAGCCCCACGGTAGAGTTCAGACCACTGCCAACTGCACTCCGCCACTCAACCTGCCACCACAGCACATCCTCTGTGAGAAACCTACTCTGAGTTTTTTTTGTATAATTGCGTGTACTGTACTCTGTGGATCTGTGTACAATGTGTGCCTGAGTCCTGGTCGGTTGAGGGGAGATGTAGGGATGAGTGAAGCGCTGTCATTATGTGCACAATGACCCCTGTTCATGTTCCTGTGTCTTTTGTTTGAATGTGTGCACTTGCATGGGCAGAACAACTTGTTGGCTTAGAGCAAGGGAGAAAAATGTGCTGTTTACTATGCCTCGATTGACGTGTTAACGTGTAGCGCATAGTTCTGTGTGTGTATCAGAAGGTTAAGTAGGAGGGCGCATTAAAAGTATCAGGTTCCACCTCAAAAAGCACGAGAGAATTCGACATCCGTCATCTCAGATTGATCTGAAATTGTTTGTTAGATACAGATAAGATTAACATTCCTACAACATTATTTTGTTGAAATAGGGCATTATTTGATCTATGATAAATTAAGCTAATCTATTGCATCTGAAATCCTGCAATGCCCGCAAGGTCCCCCTGCTCAAGAAAGCGTTTATACATGCCCGTCTGAAGTTTGCCCATGAACATCTGAATGATTCAGAGGGCAACTGGGTGAAAGTGTTGTGGTCAGGCGAGACCAAAATGGAGCTCTTTGGCTCAACTCGCCGTGTTTGGAGGAGGAGGAATCCTGCCTATTGACCCCAAGAACACCATCCCCACCGTCAAACATGGAGGTGGAAACATTATGCTTTGGAGGTGTTTTTCTGCTAAAGGGACAGGACAACTTCACCGCATCAAAGGGACGATGGACGGAATGTACCGTCAAATCTTGGGTAAGAACCACCTTCCCTCAGCCAGGGCATTGAAAATGGGTCGTGGATGGGTATTCAGCATGACAATGACCCAAACCACACGACCAAGGCAACAAAGGAGTGGCTCATTAAGGTCCTGGAGTAGCCTAGACAGTCTCCAGACCTTAATCCCATAGAAAATCTGTGGAGGGAGCTGAAGGTTCGAGTTGCCAAACGTCAGCTTCGAAACCTTCATGACTTGGAGAAGATCTGCAAAGAGGAGTGGGACAAAATCCCTCCTGAAATGTGTGCAAACTTGGTGGCCAACTACAAGAAACGTCTGACCTCTATGGCAAAACCCTTGTTGGCAATCACAAAGTACTAAATCATGTTTTGTAGAGGGGTCAAATACTTATTTCCCTCATTAAAATGCAAATCAATTTATAACATTTTTGACATGTGTTTTTCTATATATTTTTTTGTTATTCTGTCTCTCACTGTTCAAATAAACCTACCATTACATTTATAGACGGATCATTTCTTTGTCATTGGGCAAACGTACAAAAGCAGCAGGGGATCAAATACTTTTTCCACTCACTGTAACATTGAGGGGGATTCTTAAAATGTATCACTTAATAGCAAGAACAGCACCATCTAGTGGTCAGAACTTGGTATGATCAGGATGTAGGATGGGACATTAACCTAAAAGCAATGACTAATTTCTCTGAACAGTGGGAAGAAAAAAACATCATGCAGAATACATTACATAGGATGAAGAAACAATGCTCTGAACCGCAGCTCCATACTACTTGTCAGCCATAGAGAACAGATACTCTATACTAGTTGTTGGGTTTGGTGTGGGGGTTCCGTGTGTGGTGTTTGACCATTTGTTTTGGATTCCTCATGTCTTACTCATTGTTAGAAAAAAGTTCAGTCCAAATCAGATGTAAGGTACTATATTTATTAAATTAGTCCATTACATTTAAAATGGCCAATTTGGTTACAATCAATTACCTTGATGTTTCAGAGATCAAATTATATTTGAACAAAATAATATTGAAGAAATGCTAATGTTTCTAACCATAGAAGACCATTTCAGAACAATCTGGGATGGTCGGTGTCATGGCTTGCTGAAATGACATGGAATGACTCTAATGTCCGATAGCCCAGCATGATACTGTATGCATTAGGTCAGCTATTCAGTGCTGTGCGGCATCAGCCCACAATCTGCTACAGGAATCTAATGGCCACTAAGATGAAGAAAACAGAAAGGAGGAGTCTTAAGCGAGCGAGAGAGTTGGGAGGGAGTTGGCAGTGTGTCAGGACTGGAGCCACTGTGCCTCAGCAGCGGCAGAGCTGACGCACTAAAACCCAGACGGAGAGGGATAAGGGGAGGGCACACAGAGAGAGAGAGAGAGAGCGGGGAGAAACCCCAGTGGCCATACGGAAACCGGATTTCACTATGGGTTAGCGGCTGCAGTTTAGAACAAGGCACTCCCCCTCTGGACTCTGCATGTGAGTGTGTATTCTCTCTCCCTCTCTCCCTCTCCCTCCCTCTCTCCCTCTCTCTCTGTCTCTCTCTCTCTCTCTCTCTCTCTCTCTCTCTCTCTCTCTCTGTATGTGTATATATATATATATATATATATGAGGGAGAAGTGCTTCATTGCAGCAGGACTCTGCCTTGTACACAGTAGCCAGAAAATCTACCATATATTTTTCTGTGTGGACTTCCCCACTTCTTCCTCTGTGTGGTTCTGTGGATGCGCTCGATGCGGCTCAAGGTGACTCAGGATTCCCGAGCCAGCCCCAGGGAGCATCCGAACTGGATCCCTAGACCTCCAGGGACAAGTGGGCTGAAGCTTCCTCTCTACCTCCACCTGGAAGTGGAGTTGGACTGCGGAGAGGACCGTAGGATAGTCGGGAGGATGTGAGGCCTTGACAGCAGCCGTTATCCACCACCAGGCCTACTAGGCCAGTCCAGCCCCGTGGGGCCCGGGGGCAAGGGAATGGGCCCAGTTTCACTGCAGGTGGAGACTGAACAGGAGCAGAAGCCAAAGAGAGAAATGGATTGCTACCATAGCCTTCTGCAGGCTGGCTCTCAGCTGGAGAACACACTGCAGCGTGAGTACCTCTCCTGTACTGCCTCTTACACCCCCCCCCCCCCCCCTCTCACTGGCATACATATCGTGGTATATGGAGACATATAACGCAATGATAAGTGTGGTGTATGGAAACATAACGGTGTCATGATAGAAACTATTTAAAGCATAGTGGCAGTTTAAGGTCTATATTGTGTGTTATTGATTGGATGGTTTCTGCTGCATCCAGCAGTGGGTCCCTATGTAGCCATGCAGGGATTCATGTGCTATTTTTAAACCCTGGGGGGATAGTTTTCGTCCATAGCGATCATACACAGAGGAGATATTTTTAAGTACACTCCACATCTTGGTGTGTTTGGAGAAATGCCAAACAAACCGTTCTGTCAGTGAAATGTAATACAAAATAGATGTATTGTGTGACTGAGTTGATTAGGGAAACTATCAAGGTAGAGTTCTGTATGGTTGCTCGCAGCTTTTTGAAGTCTAGTCATAAACAATACATTCCTCTATTGGGGGATGAATCCTGTAAGGGCAGCCAGATGGACAGATTGGACAATGAAATAATGAAAACGAGTGGCACTGCATCCCTGTCATGGCCCAGACACTACAGGAGACAGACAAGGTGATAAACAGTGCCCATGCCTTTTACACCATTCTCCTCTATCCTTTACTTTCTATTGGAATCAAGTACATGATGCTCCTGGATGGTGGTGATTTGTAGCTGTAGTAAACCTGATTCTCTACTCTGTAGAGGACTAGTAGGATTAGTTGGTTAACCCTCTTTGGCACTGCTTTGTTGTGGAGCCCTGCTAGCTTTTTTACTGACCGGTTTCCCTGTACATCCCCTGGGAAGGGGGGTTGTCCTTGTCCACGTACTTCCCCTGGGAAGCGGGGTTGTCCCTATCCCTGTACTTTCCCTGTGTAGTGGTGGCGGTGTCCCTGTGTAGTGGTGGTGTTGTCCCTGTCCCTGTGTGAAGGTGTTGTCCCTCGTGGGAGTGTTGGCTGTGTTTGAAGGTAATGGGGACATTGGGGGGAAAAGGTCATCCTCCGGAGGTTCTATTTTAACCAGGTGGAGTTTGCTGGAGGCACTGCAGTACGTTTATATCTGACGAAGGAAAAACCTGCAGGCAGACAGTCTCACTCTCACACACAGACACACACAGGTAACTGATCAGTTGTGTGTAAGTTTAAATCTTCACTTCCCTCCACCTGGTTGTATTTTAACCTGTCTATCATTTACTTCTCTGTGTGCGTGTGTGAAGAAACGAGGCATACAGGGTTTCCTATGGGTTGTGTGATTTTTTTGTTGTTGTCATTTTAAAGCCCCAGAATGCTTCCTGCAGTTAATCCTGAACCTTCACAGTAAGTAATATGATCTCTAGGCTGAGAGACTGCGGTCCATAGCGACGCCATAACACACCTCTTCAATGATACCTGTCGGCACATGATAAACAGACTCCAATTGGTAAGAGGTATGTTTCATATAAAATGTAAGCAATGTCTGTGCAGATGTTGAGCTATAAAAATATATCTGTCCAAGTTCACAACAGAAAATTGCAAATTAAATTTCATTTCCACCCAGATTAGCTTTGCTACATATTGATGCTAGGGCAAAAAAAGAGCAGCTTGAAACCTAGATGATAAATCGGACACATCACGTTCACATGAGCCCAGATGGTCGTGTGAGTCATTTCCAACACTTTCCCTCAATAGCCCACCACTATAATCCCCTTAACGCTGAAAGCCCTGGATGGTTAAAAAAATATCTGCTGACTTCAAAACAGTCATGGCCCTTGTAAAAAATGTGTTTGTGTGTGTGTGTGCGGCGTGTGTAAACCTGAGGGACTGCATGTGTGTGCCTGTCTCCCTATGTCTCAAGGGCTGTGGACAGCGTATGCAGTATATTTTTCTCTCTCTCCACACAATGTAGCCTCTGAGACATCAGTGACTGTTGGCTGAAGGAAGAAGTCTCTGCCCTCATCAGCCCGCCCAGTGTGCCCACATACTGGCCTCATGGCACGGGCAGTGCCAGTCATGTGTGATGGCACTGAAATTGAGTGGCTGTGTGGCACCCTTCTTGTCAGGGTCTTACCTAGGCAAAATGTGTCCCATTCACGTCTAAATGACTCAATCTCTTTGCAGAGAAAAACTATTTAAATTCTGTTGATGATCATCTATTTGGGGGGGGTGGGGGGTGGGGGGGGGGGTGGGGGTTCTTGAGTAAATGAGCATGGGAATAGAGGGATGAAAAGAACCAGAATCTTGTTGGAATACTACAAGAAAGTTGTGCCAGCTACTGCAGGTTGGCTAATTATCAGCAAATGACACAGGACTATCACAGATCAACCACTACAGTATGTCATCAGGAGGGACAGGATGCCTGGCCAAAGCCTGGCCAGCCCTGCTTTACCCTGAGCCTTTAATCTGTCCAGCTGTCTGGGAGTCTGTCTCAGGACCCACTTATGCTTAATGGGGAATATCATTTTCTGGGCCAGAGCAGAACAAACACAGGTTATTTGTGTTTTGAAGCAGAAAACACTACTCAGTGAAGTCACCTGACTAGGCTTTGGTGCTTTGATGAATCAAGTCAGCGGGAATATTTATTTACTAGCTGTGTGGCTGCAAAATAGAAGGCGTGATTTGGAGGCTGGGTGTGTTATGCAGACATCTTGTTTAGCATGCCAGGCAGAGACCGAGTGGTTTACACCATGTGATGAGTGGTGCAGAGTGCTGATTGGAGAGGGGCCGTGGCGGAGTCTCATCCTGGGATCACAGACTAGCACGCATATTAAAAACACTGCAGCCAGCCTGCCTGCAGCACAAGCTTTCTCCCGCGGCTCTTCTGTGTTGTATAATCCCTACAGTAAGGAGCAGGCAAGGCGGCTGCAGTGTGTGTGCTGTTAAGTCTCTCAGTATTGTTTTGGTTGCCTATTATCATACAGTGCATTCAGAAAGTATTCCAACCCCAAGACATTTTCCACATTTTGTTACGTTACAGCCTTATTCTAAAATTGATTGAATTGTTTTTTTCCCTCATCAATCTACAAACAATACCCCATAATGACAAAGCAAAACCAGTTTAAAAAAACAACAACTGAAATATCACATTTTCATAAGTATTCAGACCCTTTACTCAGAACCTTGTTGGCAGCGATTTCAACCTCAATTCTTCTTGGGTATGATGCTACAAGCTACAAGATCCTCTCAAGCTCTGTCAGGTTGGATGGGGAGTGTCGCTGCACAGCTATTTTCAGGTCTCTCCAGAGATGTTCGATTGGGTTAAAGTCCGGGCTCGGGCTGGGCCACTCCAGGACATTCAGAGCCTTGTCCTGAAGCCACTCCTGTGTTGTTGGCTGTGTGCTTAGGGTCGTTGTCCTGTTGGAAGGTAAAGCTTCACCCCAGTCTGAGATCCTGAGTGCTCTGGAGCAGGTTTTCATCAAGGACCTCTCTGTACTTTGCTCCATTTATCTTTCCCCCAATCCTGCCTAGTCTCCTAGTCCCTGCCACTGAAAAACTTCCCCACAGCATGATGCTGCCACCACCACGCTTCCCCATAGGGATGGTACCAGGTTTCCTCCAGATGTGACACTTAGCATTCAGGCCATAGATTTCAATCTTGGTTTCATCAGACCAGAGAATCTTGTTTCTCATTGTCTGAGGGTCTTTAGGTGGCTTTTGGCAAACTCCAAGTGGGCTGTCATGTGGCTTTCTTCTGGCCACTCTACCATAAAGGCCTGATTGGTGGAGTGCTGCAGAGATGGTTGTCCTTCTGGAAGGTTCTCCCATCTCCACAGAGGAACTCTAGAACTCTGTCAGAGTGACCATTGGGTTCTTGATAACCTCCCTGACCAAGACCCTTCTCCCCTGATTACTCAGTTTGGCCAGGCGGCCAGCTCTAGAACGAGTCTTGGTGGTTCCAAACTTGTTCCATTTAAGAATGATGGAGGTCACTGTGTTCTTGGGGATCATCAATGTTGTAGAAATGTTTTGTTACCCTTCCCCAGATCTGTGCCTCGACACAATCCTGTCTCAGAGCTCTACGGACAATTCCTTATACCTCATGCCTTGATTTTTGCTCTGACATGCACTGTCAACTGTAGTAGCCTATATAGACAGGTCTAGACAGGTCTTTCCAAATCATGTCCAATCAAGTTGTAGAAACATCTCAAGGATGATCATGGAAACAGGATGCACCTGACAGTAATTATGAGTCTCATATCAAAGGGTCTCTAAATAAGATGTTTCAGTTTTTTATATTTAATACATTTTCATGTATTTAATACATTTTCAACATTTCTAAAACCTGTTTTCTCTTTGTCATTATGGGGTGTAGTGTGAGGATTATTATTCTTATTTTTTAATCATTTTTAGAATAAGACTGTAACGTAACAAAATGTAGAAAAAGTCATGGGGTCTGAATACTTTCCGAATTCACTGTATCTGGTTGCCGGATATTACTTGCTTGACGACTCATCCTGAATTGAATTCCGCTGCTCTATCGATTGCGACATACATTGTCTAAATCTGCCATCCTGGAACTCATTTGTGTGACGTCAAAATGTGGGGCGTTGTACAAAACTAATTCATCAGCGATTGGATCGTCTCTAACAAATCTAACCAATCAAAGTGGATAACGTCATCATGTAGGCTGGCTCTGGCCCAACCCATCGTTTTCAGGGACCAATCAAAACGTTCAGAATGTGTTTGCGTTCCGAAAGACGTTGGGGAGGGGGGATAATCCAGACCCATCGTGGAGAAGAGTGGGCGTGGCATTTTGCCGAAGCGATATGGATGGGTAGCCTGACAAGGATATTTCACCTTTTCTCATTAGATTGCCTCTAAATTACAGTCACAAATGGCGTCTTCTGTCATATGCTGTGCCGCATTAAGGGATGACAAAATCATTGGTTGTGAAGCTGCATAGTAGACATTGTTGACGTCAGCTGTACAAGAGATGCAGTGTGTCCAGGAGTACATCCACTATCTACCCCCCATGAACTATTTAGAAACTGCCTATGAGTACTACATGTGGCCTTTCCAAGCTCTCTGATACACTCGAGCCAGAGATCTGCAGAGCTCATTACCCCTCCACTCCACTCACTCCCCGCCAGACACTGTTACCCCCGACGACATCGATGTGGAAAAGGACACACTCTCCCTCTCTCGACACAGTCTCCCCCCTCTTTCTCTCTCTCTCTACCCTGCATATCTCTCTTTCTCACTCTCCCTACACAACCCCTCTCTCTCTCTCCTTATGCTGCATCTCTCTGTGTGTATGAAATCCTATTCATATTTACTAATACTGTGTATTATTCACAAGGAGACTGAGTGTATGTGAATCAAGTGATCGGTTGCATAAACTAGTCGACCACAGAGCATTATATATGACTATATACACAACTTTTACTTTAGAGTTATATAATGCCTGATAGTGGAGTTTAAACTCAGTCTTCAGTGTGGCTTCAATCATCCCACTATATCATTGTATATTTATGTTACATGCAGTGTAGAGTCCTTTCAACATTGTGGAATGAGGAGTGAGTCAGTGCTGCCTGCCACCACAGCTTGGTGTACACCACAGGAGGCTGGTGAGGGGAGGACAGCTCATACCATGTGTTTGACGTATTCGATGCCATTCCACACCAGCCATTACCAAGAGCCCGTCCTCCCCAATTTAGGTGCCACCAGCCTCCTGTAGTGTAAACAGTATATGACCTCCTGCTGCCTCGCCTGGTGACGGGAGAAGGGCATGGAGAGGTATAGTGACTTCCTCCTGCTGTTCTAGCCTGGTTGACACAGTGGATAGAAGGGGTCCAGACCCACCTCAGAACGATTGACTGACTTGAACCAAACAGCTGAGAGTCTGTTACCTTTCTTACTACTGTAATGTTGTTTTACATATAACCACTGGGGGGCAGTATTTCTCTCTGCTATTTCATCATTCTTATGGGACAAGTTATGAATGATAACCACTGTGTGACAGGTTGAAAGAGGCCTCATTGGGACCTGTTATTATAATCTCTCTCTCTCCCCCCCACCCCCCTTCCTACAGAAGTGTCAGTCTCTATGAGTATGAAGGAGGTGGACGGCTACATTGAGAAGCAGGTGGCCTACTTGTCAGGTGGGGGCTCTTTACTTAGTCTTGTCCCACTACTGAGGGTTCATAACCTCTGACCTGTGTTTACATTTGTTGTATAGATTCAGGTGGTGTCTACGAGCTGTAAAAGTAGTAGTGACATGTTGAAACTGACACCGCTGTGCTCAGTTAATCCAACATGTGTTGACTATTTGAATGAGGCGTCCGCAAAGAACGTAATACCATTGTTTAACACATTGTTGAGTGTGATTGTTCCTATGAAAATCATTTTTCTTCGCAGGGGGGCGTGGTGAGGACTCTAGCGTGATCGTGACCCTTCCAGAATACTCGGCTTTCAGCGACATTCCGGAGGAATCTTTAGCCAAAGTCTTAACATACCTCACCCTCATACCTCGGTGGGTGAACCACCATATTACACTCCCTCCTAATATTCATCTCTGTAGCCCTCCCTCTCTCTTCTCACAACTCTCTCTTTCTCTGCAGTGCAGTGTGTGCCTGCTTTAGTCCAGAGTTAGAATTCTTTGCACAGGTGGCACTAGATGCTCCCTATCCTATCATCTATTTCGATGCCCTAGTGATGTCCTCTGTGCCAGCTCAGAGCAGGTATACCCTAGGGAGGAGGGATCATATCATTGGATGAGTGCAGAGTCACAAGAGTCGATGAATGTCCCTGTAAACATATCTAATGTATTCACTCTGCAGTCCTTATTTCTGTACCAAAAAATATAATTTGTTGTCAAATGAATTTAGCATATTATCAGAGTTTTTAGGTACTATACATGTACATATTATCAGTAAAAGTATACATTTGTTCAGTGAAAGGTACATGTGTTCAAATACTTTTGGTTCTTGTGTTTGCAGAGCAAGACAGCCAGGTGTAAAATTCATCATAATTTTAGACAGAAGACTGGATACATGGACCTCTATCAAAACAGCACTTGCCCGAATTGCGGTGAGCAAGTTAAAGTCATGGCATTTTTCTCGCGTGCATACATGCACTCTCGTGCATGTGGAAATGAAATCAAACGTTATTGGTCGCATACACAGTTTATCAGATCTTATTGTAGGGGGCTGCGAAATTCCTATGTTACTAGCTCTTAATAATGCAGTAACACGTCAAACAAGTACACTAAATAATAATAATTTTTAAAGAAATCAAGAAAGGTCGGAAACCAAATCAAATCTAATGTGGAAGTATGGTAACGATACTGGTTTAGGCCTGGCCCTATCCCACTAAAGAACGGATGATTTGCTGCTGTGGAAAAAAGACCTTCAGAATATCAATACTATCAGACGACGTCAGATTGGGGAGTTGTCCATGGTGCTGAATTATCCCCACTCAATTCCTGCTGTTTCGGGATGGTCTCTTGTGCGGTTTTCATTAAAATACTGCAGTTTTGTCACCGTTTATTATTGCGCATACATCATTTTCTTAATAAATTGTTCTGTATTCACTGTATGAAAATAAAGTACCGTCGTGAGGGAATCAAAATGCAGAGCCAGCACTCCGCTACTTGGATATTTACCCGATGACGCTATATTTCGGCGGAAAATGAGGGAGAGCGGGAAGTCGAGAAGGTTAGAGGAAGGGAGAGCTTGCAGACAGCGCTGCCACCCTCCTCGTGGCAGCAACGTTGATGCAGCGGAGTAGAGGGGCCAAGTAACTTGGCACCAATTTGTTAGCGACGGAACGGGCGAGGTTTTAGCGTTATCCCATAAATGGCTGTTAACACGATGGCTGAGAGTTACCAGCGCCGAGGATTGCACAGGACACGGAAGAGCCCGGTAACGCGCTTATTACATAGTTTGATTACGTGCTAAAATAGTTGTGCTTGAGTTTGGGTGGGCAGAGTGAATGCGGCATCGGTCACTGACATCAGCTTGCTCGGCGTAGCACTGCGGTGCAGAGCCTGATTTGAGTTTAGTCATACGTTTGATGCAGTGAGACCGAGAAAGATAACTATGAATGCAAACCGAGCAATGATATTTTTTTTAGAATGCTGAGCTTGAAGGGCAGAGTTTATGTTTGCGGTAGCCTGAAGCTAGATTTAGATAGGACAAATGAATGTCAAAGAGCTCTATAACCGAATGCATCGGTCTTTTTGGGAATAATCAATTTCCCACTGTTTTATGTCGATGTTCTGTGCTGCACATGTTCACGCTTTAACAGCTGGCAACTTCAATTGAACCAAACCCATTTGTTAGTTAGCAGACCTTCACCACCGCAGTCGTGTGAGAAAAATGGTTGTGAGCATTATTTTTCAAATTTAGCTCATCAGATTGTCATCCTTAGCCTACTGCTTTACTTGTGATCTGACGCTGGAAATCACTCTGAAAATCACCTCATCCCTAAAAAATACAGACTACCTACTATCTGCTCTTGTTTAGTGAATCCATTTGATATTGACTGCAACTTTAATACACCTGTGATAGGCACTAGCTAGCAGGATATGTCTGGCTTTCCTTATCTGATTGACAGTGGGTGAGCCTGCTTTGTCTGACTGCAGATGATTGCTTGTTAGTGCAGTCAATATGTCCTGTCAGTGACAGATGCTGGCAAATGCCTATCCCTCTATGCATCCAGAAGTGTGAACAGACTCTGGCGTAGTGTTGGGTAAAGACATGATCCAGGAATTGTCAAAGGTCAGAGCTCACTGTCCAACCCCGGGGGTGTGATTGTGTCCCTCTCCGTCTCCAGGCCTCCTTCCCTGGGAACCTCCACCTGGTGCTGGTGCTGAGACCCACCAGCTTCTTCCAGCGCACCGTCACAGACCTGGGCTTCCGTTTCAGCCAGGAGGACTTCATGCTCAAGATGCCAGTAAGGCAGATCAGAGGCCAAATCCAACACTTCACCACACGGCATCGGCATCTCATGTTTGAAGAAGCGTGCGTAGTACTACACACAGTCGATTATGTGCAGCTTATTGTAGCTCTCCTTTATTAGGTGGTGATGCTGAGCTCTGTGACAGACCTACTGAGATACGTTGATGAGAACCAACTGACCTCTGAGTTTGGTGGAACCCTGGACTACTGCCACAGTGACTGGATCGTTCTAAGAACAGTACATACTTTACACTTACATAGCATCCGCCATGCAGCCACTCAGAACCCCCAACACTTCTGTTACAACATATCTGATGCAGAGAAACACATTCAAACTTGGCCTGTATGTTTACACAGTTCTGAGTGATGACATCAGAGTATACATTTAGAAACACTGTGATGACTTTCCTGTGTTGTGTGTGTGTGTGCTCTCTGGCTCCCCTCCAGGCCATAGAGAGCTTTGCGGTGACAGTTAAGGACATAGCTCAGATGCTGCAGGCATTTGGTACAGAGCTGGCTGAGACCAAACTGCCAGCTGAGGGCACCGCCATCATGCGCCTCCTCTCAACCCACACTGACAAGTACAGGAAACTCAAGGTATACTGCAACCCTTTTTACACCATAGAGGTAGAGGACTCATCGTTGTATCTGTGCCGTTATACCGCCTGTGGGCAGTGGAATTTGAAGTAATAGATTTTCCCTTTCTTCATTGGCTGATTTGCTCCTAACTCATAGAAATCCCCACCCAGTTGACTACCTTAAAATGGAGGAAGCCCTCAATGGCAATGTCCATGCTAAAATGGGTTATATCTATGATGAGTCCTCTATCACTATGTTTTACACTAGACTCTATCATAACATGTTACAATTCTATATCAGTGGCAGACTAACTGACAGCCAGTCTACATGTTCACCTTGATATTTTATAACCATTTTGTCTGTCTTGATCATTGTCTGTCTTCTACAGGAAGCGATACGGTCAGTATCAAAGGAGGGTCGTCACCTGCTGGCTAGCCTGGAGGCCTCGGGGAGAGAGGAGGATTCACTTTGGGATGTCAGGCTGGACTGGGAGACTGTGCAGAGGTGTGTGTTTATATAACCTCAGAGATAATCATGCTACGGTCTGCCTAAAGAGTGGCCATGGGGCTCCTGAGTGGCGGAGCGGTCTGAGGCACTGCATCTCAGTGCTAGAGATGTCACTACAGACCCTGGTTCAAACGCGGGCTGTATCACAACTGGCTATGATTGGGAGTCCCATAGGGCGGCGCACAATTGGCACAGCATCGTCCAGGATAGGGGAGGCTTGCCTAGTTAAATAAAGGTCATTTTTTGATTATAACCTCTGTCTCTGGTCTTCAGGCTACTAGCTCAGCTGAGGGGCATGGAGTCAGCCTTTGACGGCTTCTTTGAGAAGCATCATCTAAAACTGCAACAGTACTTACAGCTGCTCAGATACGAACATCGCTTCCAGGAGGTGAGACTGATCAATTGCATAATTGATGATGGTTGATTCATTGTCGAGAGGCAACTCTTAGAACAGGGAGGACACGTGGTGTACAGTTCAATTTGAGATCGGATGGGACGTTTTGAAGTTGGGAGGGATATACGTCTCTAACTAATGTCTTTCTCTCTCTCGTTGTCAGATGGAGTTGTCTCTGGAGCATCTGGCGTCCCAGGAGAGAGAGATGTCGTTGTCAGGGGAGAAGCTGACTCAGACAGAGCAGACACTCAGAGACCTGGACATCCTGGAGGCTCACGCACAGGTCAGTGTTTACTAGGGGACACTTCCCTGATCAGATCAATGGACCAGGGTTACACATACTGTATACTGTGGTTGGCAGAGATTGTCTTCTCAGGGACTCGTGCTTTTGGTAATAGCATTGTGTCACAGGCCGGCTCATAGCCTGTGGCAAAAATGAGGGGACGCGAACAACAGGTATAGGCCAATCAAAAAGGTTCTTTATTGTAAACCAAAACGATTAACTTTAAACAATGAAAAAAGGAATGAGGTGTGAAAGTATCATAATGTAAGGTGTATGTAAAGGGCAGGGATGCATGAATCCGTGTGTGTGAATGACTGAGTGAAAACTATGCAAAACGGAGGAGGAGGAGGATACTTTGAGCCCAGGTGACTCCAATCACTAACGACCCTCTGCCTGCAGGAGGAACCGCCCCTGCACTGCAGAGGAGGGGCCGTGACAATTGGTTGTGTAGCTCGGATTGAAGTGTATTTGCCGTTGTGATGCTGTGTGTATGTAGGCCTCCTGTATGTCATGTCTTGTTGTATGTAACTGACTGTGGTGTCCTGGTTGTGTTGCTAGGAGGAGATGGTCAGTGCCCAGATCATCATCCTCCATGGGCACCAGCTGGCAGCCAGTCACCACTATGCCATGGCCCTGATCTTGCAGCGCGGCAACGAGCTACGTCACCGCTGTGACACGCTCAGTAATGCTCTGAGGGTGAAACGCGCACACCTCTCCCGGGCCCACCGGCTGCTGCTACGCCTCGGCCAGGTAGAGGACACACACACACACACACTGTTTACACTATTGCACACAGATGAGTACAAATCTAACATCATACACAAACAACCACGCTGATACTCTGTCAAGTGCTACCGTATATCCGAATATGACTGGTCGGTGCGAAATCGTTGTCTTATCGCCTCCATAGGCCCAGAGTTGGTGTGACGATGGGGCCTACCTGTTGGCCCAGCAGCTGGTGGATAAGTTCCAGTCTAAGGAGGGGGCCCAGGCTGCTTTGAAGGACATGGATAGATTCCTGGAGGGGGCTCCGTCTCTCCTCAGCTCAGGACCTGACCTCCTGGCCGTGGAGTTTGAGTCTGTCCTCACCCCAGAGATACAGGTCCAACACCAAGCCAGTGTCTCTCATTGACAAACAGCCTTATGGTTTAAAGAGTAACCCCCCCTGTAATGTTTCTCCTGACACATTTGTGTATAATCCATTCTCAATGTTTTCTATCACGCCATAATATATCTAATATTACAGGACTTATACAAGCATTAATTTCTGGTCATGGTACCTTCAGGCAACCTTCAAGACTGCATAAAGGCTATGAACGGCTGTTTAACTAACACTCAATACAGGTTTTGGGTCGATATGAATGTCCTAAGCTCCTCTTCCATCCTCCCCAGGTCCAGATAGGGGAAACATTTGAGAAGCACACGGTGGTGCAGGAGATGATCCACAACAGGCAGGTCTGTCTGAGGAAGCTGGCTGAGAAACACGTCCGTCCCATCCAACTAGTGGCCCCCAGGGCGGAGAGCCCGCCCCGCTCCAAGTCCCCACTCTTTTCCCCCAAACATGGTAAGAGGAGGCAGTGGAATATACACACACACACTCTCAATCACACACATTCAATCACACTTGATACAGTACATTAGCATTTGTCACAGTAGATTAAAGAACATCAGACTACAGTTGACTGTTTGGGGTTATAGAGGCTTACAGCACACTTTAATTATCCAGCTCCGCTAGGCCTCCACCCAGGGCTCTGCTGTTTCCCAGGCCCTGTGTATGCAGCCCTCCCCTGGCCTCTGGCCTGACAGCCGTCCCTCTCCCCTGGGTACTGGGTGTCGTCCGTGTCCTCAGCCTAGGGCTTCACACACCATCCATCCTCCAGGCCACAAAGCAGTAATCAAAACAGCAAACCACAGGCTCCAGTAATGAGGAAGCCCAGGGTCTTTGTGCTCGACCTCAGTTAGCGGTCCACCTTTACCAATGAGCTAGCTGTTAGAGCCCAGCACTATAATCAGTCCTTGGGGGATACCCGGTTAGCCGTGATGCTAGCTGTAGTACACAGCTATGGTAATAATGTATATGAACCACGTACGGCAAAGACCCTTTCATCTCCCACTCGCCTCCAGGCAGGGCTGAACAAAGCTAGCCATACCGCACCCAATGAATAATGAGGTGCGACGTGTGGGTGTGTTTCTCACACACAGAAGGAAACCCCTTTATAAGAGGGGAGATGAAGATACATGTGTTGGCTCTGATTTAGTGTGATAATGTGCATGCGCACACACATGCTGGTCTTAGGGTATGTGAGGAGCACGTGATCAAACGGATACAGTCAGTCAGCCATTTACACCAGACAGTACTTTGGGTGATGTGTTCTTAGAGGATATAGTAGTATTGGAGTTCCACTGCAAGCTGCTTATTACCAATGATTAACTAGCCGTCCATCAGAAGAGAAGTATCAAGTGTAAACCCTGGACCAACAGTCATCCCCGGGGTCAAAGACCGGACAACCTGGTCCCGCAGGACCTTTCAAACCTAGTATCATCGTCAAATCGCCGCAAGCATCTACTCATTGTAATGATGGCTCTATCGGGTGATGTTAGTGTTAACTACTGTGCCGTACACCACGTCATGGCTTCATCAAAGCATACGTGGAGACATATGCTGTACTTAGCATTGTTAGCATGTTGTCCAGACAGGTCTGGTGTTTCATCAAAAGCATAGAAACCTACAGTGTTATCGAGTTCAGCTGAGAGGTCGTGTGTTGCAGGTGTCGACGGTTTGAAGTTCTCCTTCGATCTGTCACTCCCTGGGAAGAGGATGTCACGGAAAAGCCCCGCCTCCAGAAAGGTGAGATGGTCGAAGAAGGACGTGAAAGATGAAAGTCTAGTATAGAACAGTTCACACACGTCACTGCGGCTGTGATGATGACATGTATGATGGGAATGTTATGGCAACAGAAAATGCATTAGGTGGATTCCCTCCATGTAGGGGCGGCAGGTAGCCTAGTGGTTAGAGCGTTGGGCCACTAACAGAAACGTTGCTAGATCGAATCCCCGAGCTGGCAAGGTAAAAATCTGTCATTCTGCCCCTGAACAAGGCAGTTAACCCACCGTTCCTAACTGACTTGCCTAGTTAAATAAAGGTTCATTAAAATGGTTGTCTGTATGTCCTGGCCGTCTCAGATCGAGGTGATGCATGACTACCAGGAGAATAGGAGCTCCCTGCTCTCCAGCCTGGAGGGAGAGGACAGCCCAGACCTTCTCAAACGGTCCGTCTTCTCATCCTCTACATATTCCTGCTGTGGTCTTCCTGATTCCTTATGTTCAGACAGAATACTAACGAGGCCCTCTGGCCCTGTGTCTCCACAGTCACGTGATGAGGGAGCTGATTGCGACAGAGAGGGTCTATGTGGAGGAGCTGCTGTCAGTGCTGCTGGTGAGAGCCCAGCAGCGTTTTCCCCAGCTATTACTGGATTACTACAGTGAGTTTTGTATTCTGATTATGTGCGTATTGTGTAGGGTTACAGGGGAGAGATGGAGAACCCGGCCCTCGCGGGGCTCTTGCCCCCCATCCTGCGCAGTAAGAGGAACGTCCTGTTTGGCAATATGCCTGAGATCTACAACTTCCACAGCAGGCAAGGAAACATCAGTTGGCAAGGGCAAACATGCATGCTCACACACGCATATACATACATACATACATACATACACACACAGTGCATTTGGAAAGTATTCAGACCCCTTGACTTAACATTTTGTTTACGTTACGGCCGTATTCTAAAATTGATTCAATTGTTTTTCTTCCTCATAAAGTTACAAAATACTCCATAGTGACAATGCAAAAACAGGTTTTTAGATTTGTTTTCTTCTAATTTATATATATATATAAAAAAACTGGGCCTCCCGAGTGGTGCAGCGGTCTAAGGCACTGCATCACAAAACTAGACACATCACTACAGACCCAGGTTTGATCCCAGGCTGTGTCGCAGCTGGCCGAGACCGGGAGACCCATGAGGCGACATACAGTTGGCCCAATGTCATCCGGGTTAGAGGAGGGTTTGGCCAGCCGGGATGTCCTTGTCACATTGCGCTCTAGTGACTCCTTGTGGCGGGCCGGGTGCCTGCACGCTGACTTTGGTCGTCAGCTGTATGGTGTTTCCTCCGACACATTGGTGAGGCTGGCTTCGGTGTTAAGCGAGCAGTGTGTCAAAAAGCGGTGCTGTTTCGTAGGACGCGTGGCTCTCGACCTTCGCCTCTCCCGAGTCTGCACGTGAGTTGCAGCAATGGGACAAGACTGTAACTACCAATTGGATATCACAAAATTGGGACGAAATAGGGGTAAAATACCATACTTCACCGTTGGGATGATGACAGATTTCCTCCAGACATGATGCTTGGCATTCAGTCCAAAGAGTTCAATCTTGGTTTCTTCAGACCAGACAATCTTGTTTCTCATGGTCTGAGAGTCTTTTAGGTGCCTTTTGGCAAACTCCAAGTGGGCTGTCATGTGCCTTTTACTGAGGAGTGGCTTTCGTATGGCCACTCTACCATAAAGGCCTGATTGTCCTTCTAGAAGGTTCTCCCATCTCCACAGAGGAACACTGGAGCTCTGTCAGAATGACTATTGGGTTTTTGGTCACCTCCCTGACCAAGGCAACCCCCCCCCGATTGCTCAGTTTGCCCGGGGGGCCAGCTCTAGGAAGAGTCTTGGTGGTTTCACACTTCTTCCATTTAAGAGTTATGGAGGCCACTGTGTTCTTGGGGACCTTCAATTATGCAGGTGGACTCCAATCAAATTGTAGAAACATCAAGAATGGAAACAGGATGCACCTGAGCTCAATTTCAACTCAATTCCAAGTCTCAGAGTAAAGGGTGTGAATACTTATGTAAATAAGGTAATTCTGTTTTTTATTTTTAATACATTAGCTGACATTCCTAAAAACCTGTTTTCACTTTGTCATTATGGCGTGTTGTATGTAGATTGAGGATTAAAAAATCATATATTTTTTTAGAATAGACCTGTAACGTAACAAAATGTGGAAAAAGTCAAGGGGTCTGAATCCTTTCCGCAGGCATTGTGTGTTTCTATATATATATATATATATCCTGTAGTTAAGAGGAAAGATCAGCACTGTCATTGACTTGTGAGAAGTTGGTCATGTTTTCTATAGGCATTTGGAGTCTCAAAGAACTGTAAGATTAAAGCAGTAATTGCATCATCATAACCTCTTTTGAACAACTGCTCTATCTTAAAAACAACCATCTCTCCAGTACAGTAGCTACTAGCCAGTTTCCTCTAGCCAGCTGTGTGAGTTAGTTTATGTACAACTGTTTGAGGGGCTCTGTCTGCCTCCTATATATCCTGCCTGCTGGGAGTGCTCCCCTGCTGGGCTGAAAGGCTAAACTGGATGACTGCATGAGGCCCTAAGCCAATTAGAGCCTCTCTAACTAGTGTTAAATGCCAGTTGCTCTAACAAGCGTTTGATTATGCCAACGAGAGAGGAAACTGGCAAACACTGGGGGCTCAGTGGCATGGATGTGTGGGTGGCTAGTCATTATCTATGGAGGAGTGCTGGATAGGGGCCTGTGTGGTGGTGTTTGCTGCTCTGTGTGGTTAGGGTGCGACCTACTGACCTTATCTGTCTTTGACCTCTGACTCATGACCTCTTGGGTTCTACAGGGTGTTCCTCCATGACCTGGAGGGCTGCCTAGAGACCCCAGAGGGAGTAGGGGCCTGTTTTCTGGAGCGGGTGAGGAACGTCTATATGCCCTCAAACTCATCTCTGGACCGCGAAGCCAGTTCCACTGCATTTTTTAATTGTTCCCCTCTAATCAGGTACTGATTTTAGACCTGGGAAACCAGGTGGGTGCAATTAATTATCAGGTAGAACAGAACCAGCAGGATCCGGACCAAGTAGGGTATGAGTTAAATACCCCTGGTAGTTTGTCTGTGGTTGTTTGTGAAGAATGTCTTTACCTGTATCAGCTGAGAATTCTCAACTCTCAACAAAGTTTTGGCGGCGTGTACCTCCGAGTCGGTGTCAGGTGATACTTCAGCAAAAATGTCCATTTAAGATGTAATTTTTACCTATATTTGTCCTGTGTAAAGGCATTATTATCTTTGTGTGCTGCAATCCGTAGTTTCTGATGAAAACGTTCTCCTATTTAATCCGATCCTATGTAATTATTCCGAGCAATACACTATTTTCCAAAGGAGCATAAAGTTAACGACTTCCAACATGCACTACCACGCTATACTTTTATAATGATCAGTTGTTTGACTTTACCTGTCCTGATTGTTAGAGAGTTGCTAGGGGGAGTTGGAATCAATTGTTGTTTTTTTTATAGAAAATTGCATTCTATGCATCACCTGCCAAAACAAAAAGCTCTGCCGTGCTATATGACAGGGCTGCTCCTTCTCCGTTAACAAACACCGCTTACCTTGGCAGAGGTTGCGTAAAATGTTATGTTTTATTTAAAAAAAACTATGAATTGTAGCACCCAAGGAAGACACAGGACAAACATAGGTACAAGGTACGCTTTAAAGGATTTGGGGAAAGTGAAGCTGATCCTAGATCTGTGA
This sequence comes from Oncorhynchus clarkii lewisi, assembly GCF_045791955.1. Taxonomy (NCBI): domain Eukaryota; kingdom Metazoa; phylum Chordata; class Actinopteri; order Salmoniformes; family Salmonidae; genus Oncorhynchus; species Oncorhynchus clarkii. The sequence goes on along the minus strand of NC_092160.1, from coordinate 9,674,460 downwards.
CTAAGGGGAACTTCTACCTGGAACATGTCTGATGAGGTTAGGGAGTCCAGAGTTAATTCATTGTGTGGTGTTGTCGCCCTCCACGTGGAAATCGCTCTGACACCGAGTCGACGTAATCGGCATAGCACATGCGTTTCACAGTCTGGCATGGACGGTGTGTCATTGGAAATGTATGTGTGTATTTCCAGAAGGAGAATTTCAAGGTGTACGAGTGCTACTGTCAGAATAAGCCTCGCTCAGAGTCACTATGGAGGCAGTACTCGGACTGTGACTTTTTCCAGGTCATGCTTATTTTTTCTATTCGTGCCCAATGTTTGTACTCAGCGATACTACTACACCACAATACCAGACATATTCATTATTTTAATAGCACAAAATGATCGATTATTTATATTAGGTTCACTGTTAATAACCGTGACACATGATTCCCAATATCTCCCTGCCATATTCTACAGGAGTGTCAGAAGAAGCTGGAGCACAAACTGGGTCTGGACTCGTACCTGCTGAAACCAGTACAACGCCTCACCAAGTACCAGCTACTACTGAAGGTCAGACCTTCGTGAAACCGGCCGACATACACGCTTCTACGCAGCACACCGTGCCAATATTGCGGCATTTATATTAGCTGAAACTTTATCATAATTCAGCGTCCCCGAAATCCTGTCGGTGCTAACATCACTGTGACATAACCTGGCCTTACCCAGGGACATTTATTTCAATGAGTTGAATGCAGGACGTGAAGGATTACAGATTAAACTAGAGAGAGATCCTGTCTGGTTAATGGGGATTGCTCCCCATTTTCTGTCCCGTTATTCTCTGTTGTTATCTGACAAAATAAGGAACATCTTACATGCAGCACAAGGACTATTATTTTATAGTACAGCTGGAGAATTTCAGGATTTCTTTGTTACCAGACATTGATCTCTACCAGACATTAATGTGTGTGTGTGCTGTAGGAGCTACTGAAGTACAGTGCAGGAGGCTGTGAGGGGACCTCTGAACTACAGGCGGCGCTAGCTGCCATGCTCCACCTCCTCAAGTCAGTCAATGACTCCATGCATCAGATAGCCATCACAGGCTACCAGGTAACTTGTCCTTTGTGTCTGTGTGTGTCTGTGTGACACAGTGTGCTGTCCTGTATCTCTGACCCTGTGTTTTGTCCCGTGCCCCCCCCCCCCCCCCCCCCCCAGGGAGAGTTGTGTGACCTGGGCCGGGTGCTGATGCAGGGCTCCTTCAGTGTGTGGATCAGCCATAAGAAAGGCCCCACCCGTATGAAGGAGCTGGCCCGCTTCAAGCCCACACAGAGACACCTGTTCCTGTATGAGAAAGCCCTGCTTTTCTGCAAGTGCAGGGAGGAGCATGGAGAGGGAGCAGACAAGACCCCCTCCTACAGCTTCAAGCACTGTCTGAAGGTGTGTGTGTAGGCGGCACACTCTGACACATGCTCCCTGTCGCAAGGATGTTTGTTTTGGTTTGCGTGTCAAGGCGTCAGTGGGTGTGTGTGTCAGGGTGTGTGTATGTTTACGGGGCGTGACGGATGGCATCACCACCCGTTGCTCTCCTCTTGATGTACGCTAAAGCTTCTTACCTTCACACGGCGGAGGAGTGTGTGTCGGCGGGCCGGCCATGTAGCATGTAGCTGAAGTGTGCCCGACGTGACGCGTGGCATGTCCTTGTAGGCCCCAGGTGCAGACTGTGTGTGTGTGTGCGTGTGTGTCCTGGCAGATGAGTGCGGTGGGGATTACAGAGAACGTCAAGGGAGATGTGAAGAAGTTTGAGATCTGGTACAGTGGCAGGGAGGAGGTGTACGCCGTTCAGGTAAGGATCACCCCTGCTGTGAAGTGACTGTTGATGCTATTCATGCAGCATTATGTTCTCCGAACAAGGACAAAGACAATAACTACCACCCACTGGCTTGTTCATTGTCTGTGTGTTGTTCTGTTATTTGTTGTGACAACTTCATGTAATGTATTGCTACGGTACAGTATGTGTTAAGCTATTGTAGGGCCATTTTGAAATCATGCCTGTAAGATGCAAAGAAAAGTGTGTTTCCTACTATACGTTGACTGCGTTCTAAACTGTCCTGATCTTCTCCATCTCCCAGGCTCCCACAGTGGAGGTTAAGACAGCTTGGCTCGGGGAGCTGCGGAGGATCCTCACCAACCAGCAGAAACTCCTCAAAGGTTTGGACGTCACTCACATCGCTCTCCAAAGCGCACTCCGCAAAGAGCTGGTTTAACTCACCTCATCTCAGATCAATAGTCCTAGCCTGCACCTACCTAATGCACCTACCTAACTTGAACTTCCTCTTAAATGCGGGGAGACACGTTTCAGTTGAGTACGTTCAGTTGGACAACTGACTAGGTATCTCCCTTTCCCTCTCTTGTTTCTAACAATCCTTTTGCCTCTTCCTCTTCCGCTTCTTTTCTCAGATGAGCGTTGTGTCGACATCCAGATGCCAGACCACATCCGACGGTCTCCGCCCATGTCAGAGAGGTCAGTCTTGTTGGGTGTTGTAGGACACCCCTCAGTTGTCACAGCAGCTCCCCACTTGGTGTGAGTGTGGCAGGCAGTTCAGTGAGCTGTTCAGATGGTTATGATATATGGTGTTGCGGGAGCATATCAACAAGCAGGTATAAAGCTGGGAAATGAGGAGGAGAAGGAGGTGTGTGTGAAAAGAAGAGGTGTGTGTGTGTGTGTGTGAAGGCCCCGCTTTCTCCTTAGCTGTCTGGTTGCTGTCCTCCCCTCCCTCCCCCCTGCAGGGGTGTGCGGCCGTCCGGAGGGGCTCATACGGGCTGTCTTTCGGGGCTGGACTTTGTCTCGCTGTCCTCCGATGTCTTTGTGTGTCTGCGTTCCCGGAATCCCCGCCCTCGAAGCCCCCGGCAACGCCCCCGGCCACGCCCCCCTAACAGACCCCGCCCCCAGCGCCACTGACCCGTCCTGACGCTCAGTGGTAAACTCAGCCCAGCTCCGCATGCCCCGGCCCGGCTTGGCATGGCTCAGCTGACCTAAACCACCCACCAGGCTGCTGTGTTTGCATACTGACCGTCATCTGCCTCTCCTTTACTAGGCGTCTCCATTCGGCTCATACATTCACCAGACGCACGTTTCCTCATGTCTTTTGATGTCCCAGCAGACCTTCCATCTCAGACATGCTCCCCAAAATGACTACACCCATCTTTTCATGGGATTTGCAATTTTGCATGGAATGCCCCAAAAACAATCAAAGGTTTGGATGTTTTTAACTTACATTTGATTTCCTCATGCTTTCAGCACGACAACTGCTTCTTAGATGGGGCTCGCTTTTTGAGAGATTATTAAATTCAAATGATCTTAAGTTATTTGGCTTGTAAAATCTAGACAAACTGATACATTGATGAACCAGGAACTAGATAAATCGAGACCATACCTTTCCATGCGCCGGCATGTGTCTGCTGTGTACCAGGCCAGAGCCCACACTGTCTTTGTGTCAGCTTGGTTTGCACTTGGTCACATTGTTGCTTGGCGTGGGGCCTTTTGGCTGGCGTCTGAAAGATCATCATTGTGGTGCGAGATGAGTTTGAGGTAGAAATTGTCCTTAACCACAGATCTACGGTCAGTTTTGCAGGTCCCCTTTAAATGGTTAAAGGTTAGAATGTGGGAACGTTAAGCTGATCTGTGGCTAAGGGCAGCTTCTACTTGGAGCATGTCTGATGAGGTTGGGGAGCACAGAGTTAGTTCGTTCATTGTGTCGCTCCCCACAGCAAACAGCAGAGGGCGTCGTTCAGCTCAGAGGACACAGTCAGGGAGGAGCAGTCCAGACCCACAGTCCCTCTCCCCAAATCACCAGCGCAACCGACACAGTGAGTACACCACTCCCTCAGACATGTACCCATAACATAATCATGTAGATACCTGGTAACTACTTGTAATAATGGTGATTGGGTCATGAGAGGTGATACATGAAACTCCCTTGACTTGATATTGGATTTATTTTGGCATATATTGCGATCCCTATTCCCTAAAGACTCAGGTGTTTCACATGAAAGAGCACCGGGTGTATGGAGGAGCTCTGGGGGAAAAGGCACAGCTACTGATATTATCATTTGACTCTACCGTCTTGTTAATGAGTCCGTAAGTGCCGCACATCAGGATTTGAATGGCCATTTATCGCTACAGTTACCAAGTATTTACCTTGGTTATTTCTGGCACCATATAAGAGGAACAAGCCAAAAAATGTGACTCAAAACAAATGTGTGTTTTGTCATCTCCAGGCGGGCCCGGCACGCCTCACACAATGGACATCTGTCTGGGTCTGGAGGAGTGGGGTGGAGGTCAGGACCCCTCTCACCAGTCAGACACCGAGGAGGAGGACACTGCTCAGCTGGTGCGATGGGTTTTCCACGACACCAGTACAACCACTCTCACTTACTGCACACCGTGTGGCCTCATTCCTCACCCACAGCCTTTTAGATATGCTTATCAGAATATTGAAAGGAACCTCTCGAGGCTCCTAAATGTTTTAAAGGCGTCCTCTAGTAGGATACACCGCTACACATCCTTCGCCCAGTCTAACAGACGTGTTTCTGTCCTCCCAGGCTCCAGGCAGATATAAGGCCTCGGCTGAATGTCCACGAGACGGCCCAGATGACCTCGCCATCGAGAGCGGTGACGTCATCCAGCTGCAGCACGAGGACAGCGAAGGCCACTGGTGAGTGTGTCGTCTCATATGCCTGGTGGTGAAGTTGGTTGCCAATGGCAGAACCCTATTTGACATGGCTTTTATATGGGCTCTGTGCCGATTTGTAAACTTAGAGAACCTAATATAGCCGGTGTAAAGACTTACGGACATAACTGACCACGCAGGCAAATGGTTAAAAGGAGCAGGTGGTCATCCTATCGGCTGTCATTTTCATTTAATTTCTTAACAATTCTGCATGTTAAATGGCCAATGTTCATCAACACCCAGCAGGTAATCTACCGCACAAAGCCGCCGTGAACGGCCAACGTTCATTAGTGTGTCCCGTCCTTCACCTTAACCTCTTTTATACTCTCCCTCACTCCATCTCCAGGCTGGTGAAGAACCTGAGTCGCAGGCAGAAGAGCCTCATCCCACTCCCCAACCTGCACGTGGTTCTGGGACACAGCAGACGAGGAGGTATGGTTGCAGTACAGGGGAAGAGGTTTCTAAAGCCATTTGTACTCTTGATCCTCCTCCCTGCCATGTAGCTCATTTGATGGGTTTGCTTGAATAATTTGTCTCCTCTCTTATCCAGATCCAGGGAATCTGAAGGCCAGAAAGCTCAGCTCCCCTGAGAGGACAAATGCTGCCTTCAAGTGCTTGTGGGAACTGGGAAACTTTACAGTATGAAGTCGTAACTCTGGAACAATTCTTCAACCAATGGCAAGCTAGATGATCTATCTAATGATCCAGTTAGCTACCGTGATTAAAGTTGACAATATTGTAAAACTAGCTACATTATACACATTGATACATTTGACAATGTCAAAAATGGATTCGCTTTAACATCTTTTGGTTGAAAAGGTGAAAGGTCAGTGATGAAAAGTCACAACTCTGGTATCAAACCCTATCTCTGACTTTCCCACTTGGAATTCCGACTTGGGAGGGTCATTCAAGTGGTAATTTCCCAGTCGGGTATTTCCCACTACAGAGGAGCATTTGAAGGCAGCAATAGAACAGCTTTTGTGGGACCTTTGCACAGATTGACCAGACAGACTGTTATACATTAGACACTGTGAGGTCATGACTGATGAAATATCTTAAAATCTGCTTTCTCAAAGTGCTCTGATTGGCCATGATGAGAGACAACTATCCAATTGAAGAAGGACACAGGAGCTTACATTTTGGATTATTGATTAACATTTTTCTGGGCCAATAACATGAAGACCTGCTTTTGCCCACCCGTGATGGACAGTGGACAAACTTAATGAATGTTACCTTAACTTTGGACAGCACAGGGCTCCACCAGCACACATGCACAAGGTTTTAAGGAAGGACAAGGGACATGTGAAAAGATTTGGCACTTAAAGTTAATTCCCTCACTTTCTCTTCGAACCAGCCAATGGCCTTTTCTGTTGGGTTGCTGTAGCTGGATTGGGACTGTTATACATCCATGGACTCTACCTCTCGACTGAGGGATTCTTAACCATTATTGCTATTCAGTGGGGATGCAGTTGGTGGGTGTTTGTTTGTGTGTGTGTGTGAGTGAATGTTTTTATGGATCATTACAATCCAGGTATCGCCTGAAACATTTCTTTAAAATATACTTATTTTTACATTTTGGATGTGTATACTTGAATGTTGACCTGTTTGGTTCCATGTTCATTTATTCTACATGCTCATGTTGTTTAGGAAACCATGCTGTCTTGTTCCTTAAGGCACCCTTCTCTTACGCTCTCCAAGAGTTGAAATGCCAAAACGTGCCCGTGCCATAATGCCTTTTTATTCCTGCTATTTTGGAATCCGTCTCCTCTTCAATAAATGTTTGCTCAGCAATAACAAAAAAACAGTCTTGCTTCTACCTCACCTCAGACCTATACACAACTGGCACTTTATTGGGGTGGAAGGTCTACAAAAGAAAATGCATGCTGAAAGAAAACTGGACGCTGCATACCTATGATTCATTTCCCATTTTATTTCCTGAAATCATTGTTTGTCAGTGGGGATGAGATAGCTGTTGAGATCACGGTGATTGATATAAGTGTATTAATCAGGTCTTCAGATGTCTCTTTGGAGGTATGGGGAGGAGCTGCTACCAGCATGGATCCAGCAAACAGAGACTGCTGTAATTCTCCCCAGGATTTCATGCTCTCGGTCTCCCTCAGCCCTCTTTGAGAGAGTTCCTCTCCTCCTCCATCGCCTCACACTTAGTCTTAGGTTTCCCATTAAACAGGATCATACAGCAAACATGAAATATACCCACTGTGTCGAACGCTTAATTAAATATTGATTGCGGACTTTTACCAAGGAGGTCTGCCTTTGATGTGCAGCGTTTTGATGTGGAAATTAGCTTGGAAAGCAGCACGTTTATTTAAGTTCCGTCGCTGTGTGAGGCAGCTATGCATCACCGTGAAAAGATGTCTATATACACTGAGAGTCCTGTTTGACTACCATGCGTTGCATCTTAATATGGCAAAATGTAACTTTTTCTTTTGAGCTACTTCGGTCTAAAATGCAACACATTTTGAACTGAACTGTGATGTAAAAAAAGATATACACTGAACAAAAATATAAACGCAACATGTAAATTGTTGGTTTCATGAGCTGAAATAAAAGATCCCAGAAATGTTCCATACGCACAAATTTGTTTACATCCCTGTTATTGAACATTTCTCCTTTGAAAAGATAATCAGGTGTGGCATATTAAGGTGATTAAACAGCATGGTCATTACACAGGTGAACCTTGTGCTGGGGACAATTAAAGGCCACTCTAAAATGTGCAGTTTTGTCACACAACACAATTCCACAGATGTCTCAAGTTGAGAGGGAGCATGCAATTGGCATGCTGACTGCAGGAATGTCCACCAGAACTGTTGCTAGAGAATTGAATGTTAATTTCTCTACCATAAGCCGCCACCAACGTTAGAGAATTTGTCAGTACGTCCAACTGGGCTCTCAACCACAGATCACGTGAATTGGGACTTGTGGGAGAGCAGTTTGCTGATGTCAATGTTATGAACAGAGTGCCACATGGTGTCAGTGGAGTTATAGTATGGGCAGCATAACCTACGGACCCCAAACACAATTGCATTTTATCGATGGCAATTTGAATGCCCAGAAATACCGCAAAGAGATCCTGAGGCCCATTTTTTTTATGTATCTGTGACCAACAGATGAATATCTGTATTCCCAGTCATGTGAAATCCATAGATTAAGCCCTAATAAATATATTAAAATTGACTGATTTCCTTATATGAACTGTAACTCAGTAAAACCTTGAAATTGTTGCGTGTTGAATGTATTTTTGTTCAGTATATGCTTGAAAATGCTGTGCGTCTTTGACGAGCGCTGTAAGCTTGTTGCTGAATGTTTCTCAATAGAGAAATTGCATGGCAAACTGAATATTGACTGAACATTGCAGGTTTCAGGTTATTGTTTGGCTGCATTTTAGTATATAGACCAAATAAAGTATTTATTAAAATAATACATTTGTTTTGCACCTTGTTTTAATCCTTGCTTCTCGAGAGTAAATTACCATAAAGCAATTTCTAGTTGTTTGCAGACAGCCTTTTGCCTTCGTTCCTTCATCTGTCAGTAAATTATTCTTATAGTTTTATGAATAACCATGATGTACAGTAGGCACCTGTAGGACATGCAGGTATCTGCCTTGTAAAACGTGTTCTCACCAGCTGATTGGAGGAAGACGATGCAAGGAGACGTCCATTTTGTATTCAAAGAGAAATCGTCTTATGAATTGAACCCTGAAAACGAGACCTGAAACAAGACGGGGTCCTGAGGACCCTGGGGGTCAAAGGTCAAGCGTTAGTCGTCCAGGTCATCATGCAGCATGTCCTTGGTCACCGCCATAACGTGACGTATCCATCTATAGTAATGCTAGTCTGGTGTACACTGGTATACACACCATACTTCCCCTCCTTGGCACACTCCAACACAGTTGGTATGAGGACCCCCGCTCTCCCCCGGCGCAAGTCTTTGTCCACGTCAGCATAGCTGGCCGTGAAATACATACTTGGTGATACGGGCACCACTGCTATCCTTACACTGCATCCTCTCTGTAAATGGCACCTCTGTCTTCTGTAATGCGTGTGACCCCAGCCGGGGACTCATCCTTCACCACGTCTTCGGTGAATACCACGGGCCCCAGGCAGATGGGTCTGGCGTGGGAGGAGAAAAGGACGGGGGTGTGGAGGCGCAGCAGGGCGATATCATGATTGTAGAGTCACAGAGAGGGTGTTTGTACTGCTTCAAAACCTCGTGGTCCTGCTCTGTGCCCTCTTTGGCATAGATGTTATGCTCCCCTGGAGGGGTACAATCAATTAAACAATCTAGTAATCCATCTGTAATCAATCAAAATGTATCAGCCTAGAATTTAAGAGTCCTACACAAAGAAAATGTTCTAAAAGTAGTGACAACTTAGCTGAGCTAAAAAAAAATTACCAAAAACTCTGCAGCAGAGGTAATTCTGGGTCTTCCTTTCCTGTGGCGGTCTTCATGAGAGCCACTTTCATCATAGCGCTTGGTTTAAGGAAACTCATTAAGGAAAGAAAGCCCACATATTAACTTTTAACAAGGCACACCTGTTAATTGAAATGCATTCCAGACCTTATGAAGCTGGTTGAGAGAATGCAAAGAGTGTGCAAAGCTGTCATCAAGGCAAAGGGTGGCTACTTTGAAGAATCTCAAATAGAAAATATATTCAGATTTGTTTAACACTTTTTTGGGGAGGGTTCATACATAATTGCATGTGTGTTATTTCAAAGTTGTGATGTATTCACTATTCTACAATGTCGAAATAAAGAAAAACACTGGAATGACTAGGTGTGTCAAAACTGATGACTGGTACTGTATGTATACATGCAAATCCCAAGTTAGCAACCACCATCCTTTCTAACACTTGACATCCAGTTCCTCTATACACTAATGTAGTAACATTGTAGTCACACTACTGTTATAACGTGTTGCTACACAGTACTTAAGTAAGATTCTGGTAAATGTGGAACCAGATGTGTGAAATATTTAGGTTACATTCAGGTTTAAAGTTGACTCCATTCTGCGGCAGCTTGTAGCCCTCTGCACAGCTACATTGTGCCCCATAGGTGTCACAGAACACATTCTCAGTTATTCACCTTACACTGCCTGGCTGTTACTGTGAAGAGAAACATGCATCATCAACCCACGGCTAAAGAGACATGTTAATATGTAATAGGTTCAAATTGTTATGACTGACATCTGGTTTCCCAACAGTGTTATTACAATGTTTATAGGAGAAACGTCCAGGCAAAGATGGCAGAGCGACCTTAACTGTTGTGACCTGGAAAAACTTGCCCTGAACCAAGTGAAACGGAGGACATTCGTCAAGGCCTATGCTCCTTATACGGGCTTGACTCAAGTAAGTGTGCAGTGTGTTTACGACTCTCCTACCTCCCAGTTCATCCCAGAGAAGCCTGGTAGACAGGTACAGGTGTAGGAGCCCAGCTAGTCATTACAGGACGCCTGGTTCAGACTGGGACGACTTACACTGGTCCTCATCTGAGACATAACACTCATCATTATTGACATATTACACAATTGAGATGGCATACCAAGATTCATAGCGCTAAACGCTACAGTTTGTTACCCACAAAGCACACACCACCCACAGACACACAGCTCTGTGTCACCACGACAGTTCCTCATTAAGCAAAGGCTTGCCATCATAACCGACCCGAAACTCAATCTGAAAAATCCATACAGAATCTTTAAAATATCTTTAAAGTATCATAACACAATACCGTATTCTAGGACTCCCCCCACCACACACACACACACACACATGTCCACACACACTCACTGAGAGAGAGATGGTAAGGCTGCAACAGTTGTTGCTGGTGTATAACTGTGAGAGTTGTATACTTATTACTAGTGAGAAACCTACTAAAACCATCAGCAGAGAGAGCAGGACTTACCTCCCTAGAACAGCCGGCAGTCCAGCAGCATCACACACCATAGAAGAAATGTGTAAACTGTTGCCATTCCTGTCTGATTCTCTGGTATCACTATCCCAGTGGAGAGAAAAAAGAACACACTTCTATCATGGACACATTCCAAAGTACAGCAGTCTGTTTACTCTTCAACGACAGAGATACAGAGTAGGTATGCTGCTTGCTAGTTTAAAGGCAAAGATTTGAGGTACTCTGGTGGAAGTTCCCATGTGTGTAAATAATTTTGTAACGGATTGTTTTCAGGTTTTAACTTTTGAGGGCCGTTATTTTTGAATCTCTGTCTTCCTCTAGGTTTGGAATGGAATCAGAAACACACACTTTAGCAGAGAGCTCCACCGTCTACAAAAACCCCAACATTAATTTTTGGTAATATACCACTAGATGGCGCACACGTTTATAAAACTGTGTCTACCAATGCTTTGATCGAACATCACATAATTCTCTCTCACACACACACACACACACACACACACACACACACACACACACACACACACACACACACACACACACACACACACACACACAGTGATGAAATGGCTAAGGCCCAGAGTTTTCACTGATCAGCTCACATGGCCAGTACACACTCCTGGTCCTAAGGTTAACCATAGACTCACAACAGGGTAATGCAGCTCTCCTGGGTTCTGTGAGGATAGTGCGGATTTGGGTTGTACAATTCCATGAGCGTTCAATAAATTCCCTAGTTTTCAATAAATCCTGGTTGGAGGATTCCGGATTTTCCTGCTTATTCCTTTATTCCTTATTGAAAGTTCCTGGAATTTTGCAACCTTAATGCTGATGCAGCGTATTGCTGAGGGTCAGTGTCTGTGGAGCCCCAGTGTCATTATGTGGTCTGGTCTGGAAAATACAAGCCCTGGCCCCATCTCCTTCTCCATGAGTCCCCAGGCTGCTCTGATGGAGTGTTGTATTGACCCAGACCATTTATATTTCATCGAGTCGTTAAAATGCTAAATAATTCATACTTAAGTAATTAACACTGTCTTTTTGATGTACAGTCAATTCATCTCATGTCATAAAAATCAAAATACAGTGTTTCGGACTTCGTGAGGGAGGTTAGTGTAGTTGAAACATGATGACTTTGTTTTGAGAGCCGTCACAACTCAACACAGCTGCTGCTGTTGCTGCAGCTGATTTTCTGTTCACAACGTTATTCAAATGCTCCTGCATTTATCCATGTAATCGCCTCAGACCTGTGAGAGAACAGGCATTTCTGGGCCAACGACAGCATTTAAATCAAATGCATAATGTACATTCTCAACAGTGGATACTCCCTCTGTCCTAGCCGTCTGATTCACAGCCCAGTTGGTCACACTCAGGTGAGTATGAATGGTCTGGGAAGACATCCAAACAAGGCCGTGTAAGATCAGTGGTTCCCAAAAAGGGAACTAGGACCCCTGGGGGTACTTGGCCTATCCAGATGGGGGACTTGAGAAAACTCATGAGACCTTAGGCTTACTGGTGAAATGCACGAGGGGGTACTTCAGTGGTATTCCAGAGCAAAATTCAGCTGGTGGTACAGTGACAAAGGTTGGGAACCACTGTGTTAGATGGGACAGCAGGAATGGAGGAGGGGAGGACAGAGAAGTAGTGTGATTTATAAAGCCAGGACATTGATTTTCTTGACTTGCCTCTCTCTGCGTCCAGGGCACAGTTGGGAACTGGTTTCCTGCTCCAATTAGATTGTTCTCTACAATTGGGGATCAGAGCCGGGCCTAGCAGATAATACAAACTGATGCCTGCACAGTGTCATCGATTGTACAGTAGCTCTTGGGGAAGGCAAGGTTGGTTGGGAGGGAGGGAGGGATGGTGTGGCACATTGAGGTCCTGTGTTTATAGATTTCACACACGCACAGCCCTTTCATCTCTTGGTGACTGTCAATACACTCAGAATGCTTTCCAAGGAATTCAACCATGTACAAACATAAGATCAGATAATGCTTGGAGTTTGAATGTTTACACTCTCCTCCAGCTCTGTTTGTCCAATAGATCAAATCAAAAAACGGCAAATCAAAGTGTATTGATCGGGTACGCAATGCAGTCAAATGTCAAACGAGTACACAAATAATAAATATAATACATAGAAAAAGATGGAAATCAAGAAATGGCGGCACTAATCCAATTAACAACCAAAATATCCCCGTAACAGTAATCCGAATGTGTAACTAAGTGAGTGTTCACCTTGATGTGGGGACGATTTCAGGTCCTCAGTGATGTGCACACTGAGGAACTTTAAGCTTTTGACCCTCTCCACTGCAGCTCCTTTAATGATATGGGCGTGCTCACTCTTCTGTCTCCTGTAGTCCATGACCAGCTCCTTTGTTTTGTTGACATTGAGGGAAAGGTTATTTTCCTACCACCCCTCTGCCAGGGCTCTAACTTCATTGCCTCATCATTGTTGGTAATCAGGCCTACCACAGTCTTGTTGTCAGCAAATCAGCCCGACCACTGTTGTGTCGTCAACAAACTTGATGATTTGAGGTGGTGTCGTGCGTGGCCATGTAGTCATAGGTGAACAGAAAATAGAAGAGGGGTCTGAGCACACAACCCTGAGGGGCCCACTTGTTGGGGATCAGTGTGGAGGAGGTGTTGTTGCCTTCCCTCACCAACTGGGATCGGACCATTGGGAAATGTAGGACCCAGTTGCACAGGAAGTAGTTCAGACCTCAGGCCCTGAGCTTAGTGATGAGCTTGGAGGGCACCATGGTGTTGAAAGCTGAGATGTATTCGATGAGCAGCATTCTCACATAGGTATTCCTCTTATCCAGGGGGAAAAGGCAGTGTGCAGTGCACTGCAGTGCTCTGTGTTTTCCTTGAAGCGGGTGAGGTAGGGAGGTAGGCATCTGTGTCTGGTATTCCTTTTATAATCCATGATTGTCTGAAATCCCTGCCACATGTCTGAGCTGTTGAATTACAACACCACTTTGTCCCTGTGTTGTCTTTTTGCCGCTTCGATTATCTTGCTTAGGTTATAGTTGTTCTGTTTGTACTCATCCATGTTTCCAGTCACTTTTCCCTTGTGGTGGTTTGCTCTTTCAGTTTTGAGAAAATGCTGACATGTTCTAAATGTCACTGTAGGAACAACATCCTCTATGCACATCCTGATGAACCCAGAGACAGTCAGTGTCTTCATTGATGTTACGTCCAAAGGCGGCCCCGAACATATTCCAGTCCGCGTGTTCAAAACAGTCCTGTAGCATGCATTCCGATTGGTCAGACCAGCGATGAATAGACCTTACCACGGGTGCTTCCTGTTTTCATTTCTGCATGTAGGTGGGGAGAAGCAGAATGGAGGCATGATCTGACTTGCCAAAGGGGGGGCAAGTAGGGCTTTGTATCGGAATGGAGACTAAAAATGGTCTAACGTATTTTTCCCGCGAGTGTGGCAAGAGATTTGTTGGTGGTATTTCGGGAGAATTTTCCTTAAATTTCCTTTTGATAATGCCAATGAATGTGGCCTCTCTGCTGTTCCCAATTTGATCAATGTCCCGTGTAATTCCTTGAGTGCCAGCGTGGTGTCGTCTTGTGGAGGGATGTACACAGCCGTCATACAAACACCTGAGAATTCTATCGGGAGACAATGGGGTCGGCATTTGATCGTGAGGTATTCCAGGTCAGAGGAACAGAAATGATTAAGGGATTATACAGTCCTACAATCACACCATAAGTTGTTGTTCATGAAACATACTCCTCCGCCTTTATTTTTGCCTGTACGTGCAATGTATGGAAAACCCCCTAGGTTGTATAGCCTGGTCAAGCACCTCCACTCATCAGCCAGAGTCTCTGTAAGGCAGATTACCTTAGTCTTTCGTATCTCTCTGGTGGGAAATCTCAACTAAAATGGTGCCGGAAGAAATGGCAGCAGTTTTACGGGCGTTCAAACAATTGTGCTATTATGTGGGGGTTTTTGCAGTATTTTATGCCGTATCTTACGGCAGAAAAGAGCTTCTGGATATCAGCTAATACAGGGCTAAGATTGACTCATATTACACCGGCTCTGATGCTTGTCCGACGTGGCAGGGCTTTGTTACTGTATTTTAACCAGTTATGCATTAGTGGGCGCTCTTTTAATTTTTGGATAAAAAAACGTTCCCGTTTTAAACAAGATATTTTGTCACGAAAAGATGCTCGACTATGCATATAACTGACAGCTTTGGAAAGAAAACACTCTGACGTTTCCAAAACTGCAAAGATATTGTCTGTGAGTGCCACAGAACTAATGCTACAGGCGAAACCAAGATGAAATTTCATACAGGAAGTACCCCAGATTTTGAATGCGCTGTGTTCCAATGTCTCCTTATATGGCTGTGAATGCGCCAGGAATGAGCCTACACTTTCTGTCGTTTCCCCAAGGTGTCTGCAGCATTGTGACGTATTTGTAGGCATATCATTGGAAGATTGACCATAAGAGACTACATTTACCAGGTGCCAGCATGGTGTCCGTCGAAATTATTGCGTAATCTCCAGCTGCGTGCATTTTTCCATTTGGTTCAGAGGAGAAACCAAACTGCCAGGAATGATTTATCATCGAATAGATATGTGAAAAACACCTTGAGGATTGATTCTAAACAACGATTGCCATGTTTCTGTCGATATTATGGAGTTAATTTGGAAAAAGGTTTGGCGTTGTAATGACTGAATTTTCTGGGTTTTTTCTTAGCCAAACGTGATGAACAAAACGGAGCGATTTCTCCTACACAAATAATCTTTTTGGAAAAACTGAACATTTGCTATCTAACTGAGAGTCTCCTCATTGAAAACATCCAAAGTTCTTCAAAGGTAAATTATTTTATTTGAATGCTTTTCTTGTTTTTGTGAAAATGTTGCCTGCTGAATGCTAGGCTTAATGCTATGCTAGCTATCAATACTCTTACACAAATGCTTGTCTAGCTATGGTTGAAAAGCAAATTTTGAAAATCTGAGATGACAGTTTTGTTAACAAAAGGCTAAGCTTGTGAGCCAATATATTTATTTCATTTCATTTGCGATTTTCATGTATAGTTAACGTTGCGTTATGCTAATGAGCTTGAGGCTATGATTACGCTCCCGGATACGGGATTGCTAGAGGTTAATTATTCCAATATGTTTTCATTAATTGAATTCCCTTAATCTATTTTATGAGAATTTGTAAGATTCTTGTTTGCATAAAATAGACGGAGACCAGTCTTATCAATAATAGGTAACAGAATTTATTCTCGGAGCGCGCTGCCACGTTACCACGAGCAACAGTTTATATACAATAACATGACGTCATTTCAGTGCTTCTAGACCTAGAATTAATTGAGTTTAAAAGTTCATTCCAACTCACTAACACACTCACAGGTCACACAACATAACTGAATTAACTCTTGAACCCTCACCATTATCGATCACCACTTAGCTGACAGTTCTAATTAACAGAAAACCTAGGAATGCACTCACTGCCTTATCTAAAACACCCCAGAGCTCAGTTTCGTCGGTTCAACCATAGGGTCGTTAACCTAACCCACTCCTCTCCAGACTAGTTTGGAATGGTGTTCGTTATATTTAATTACTCCTTGTTCATGCCACATAATCCCTTCTTATGAACTCATATTGTTAATCAGATATAATAAAACAGAGTATAAGTTTACTTAGTTACAGTTCTATTTAAAATTAGGATATTGTTTAGTCATTTATTCATAATATTCCTAACAGGCTGGCAAACCATTACAGACTACAAAGGGAAGCACAGCCGCGAGCTGCCCAGTGACACGAGCCTACCAGATGAGCTAAATCACTTCTACGCACACTTAAAGGGAAGCAACACTGCGGCATGCATGAGAGCATCAGCTGTTCCGGACGACTGTGTGATCACAATCTCCACAGCAGACGTGAGTAAGACCTTTAAACAGGTTAACATACACAAGGCTGCAGGGCCAGACGGATTACCAGGACGTGTGCTCCGGGCATGTGCTGACCAACTGACAGGTGTCTTCACTGACATTTTCAACATGTCCCTGACTGAGTCTGTAATACCAACATGTTTCAAGCAGACCACCATAGTCCCTGTGCCCATGAACACAAAGGCAACCTGCCTAAATGACTACAGACCCGTAGCACTCACGTCCGTAGCCATGAAGTGCTGGTTATGGCTTACATCAACACCATTATCCTAGAAACCCTAGACCCACTCCAATTTGCATACTGCCCCAACAGATCCACAGATGATGCAATCTCTATTGCACTCCACACTGCCATTTCCCACCTGGACAAAAGGAACACCTATGTGAGAATGCTATTCATTGACTACAGTTAAGCGTTCAACACCATAGTGCCCTCAAAGCTCATCACTAAGCTAAGGACCCTGGGACTAATCACCTCCCTCTGCAACTGGATCCTGGACTTCCTGACGGGCCTCCCCCAGGTGGTGAGGGTAGGTAGCAACACATCTGCCACGCTGATCCTCAACACTGGAGCTCCACAGGGGTGCGTGCTCAGTCTCCTCCTGTACACCCTGTTCACCCACGACTGTATGGCCAGGCACGACTCCAACACCATTATTAAGTTTGCAGATGACACAACAGTGGTAGGCCTGATCACCGACAACGACGAGACAGCCTACAGGGAGGAGGTCAGAGACCTGGCCGAGTGGTGCCAGAATAACAACCTATCCCTCAACGTAACCAAGACTAAGGAGGTGATTGTGGACTACAGGAAAAGGAGCACTGAGCATGCTCCCATTCTCATTGACTGGGCTATCGTGGAGCAGGTTGAGAGCATCAAGTTCCTTGGTGTCCACATCAACAACAAACTAGAATGGTCCAAACACACCAAGACAGTCGTGAAGAGGGCACACAGTACAACAATCACACACCATAAGGAAGAGGGCATACAGTCCTACAATCACACCATAAGTTGTTGTTCATGAAACATACTCCTCCGCCTTTTTTTTCTTCCTGTAAGTAGTTTTTGCCTGTGTGCAATGTATGGAAACCCCCCTAGGCTGCACTGTAACTTTTTTGCCTCCAACCCAACCCCTCTTTTACGCTGCTGCTACTCTCTGTTTATCTTATTTGCATAGTCCCTTTAACTATACATTCATGTACATACTACCTCAATTGGCCCGACCAACCAGTGCTCCCACACATTGGCTAACTGGGCTATCTGCATTGTGTCCCACCACCTGTTAATCCCTCTTTTTGACGCTACTGCTACTCTCTGTTCATCATATATGCATAGTCACTTTAACCATACCTACATGCACATACTACCTCGATAAGCCTGAGTAACCGGTGCCAGTATATAGCCTTGCTACTGTTATTTTCAAATGTCTTTTTACTGTTTTATTTCTTTACTTACCTACACACACACACACACACACCTTTTTTTCACACTATTGGTTAGAGCCTGTAATCAAGCATTTCACTGTTGTATTCAGCGCACGTGACAAATAAATACAATTTTATTTTAAATCTGCTCTCTGAGCTCGCAAAGTTTATTGTCCAGACACTGTAAATTAGCAAGTAATATACTTGGAAGCAGAGGGTGGTTTGCCATTTTCCTTGTTTAGATTGGAATGCCAGCTCGCATTCACGTTCTTTAGTGGCTTCTTTTGGGAAAATTGGCTCCAATGATGAATGAAACTGCTTCAGGTAATCCAGACTGCTTCAGGTAATCCAAGGATCCAGCTCCTGAAAACCGAATTTGTGGTGATTAATCTCCATTCTGATGTCCAGAAGTGCTTGTCGGTCATAGGAAATAATACTAGAAACTTTCTGAGCAAATAAAGTAGAAAATAACACAATAATAAACAAAAGACTGCAATGTTGGCTGGGAGCAAGCAACAGGGCGACCATCATCCATGCCATCTTGTTCTTCCACCATCTTGTTCTTAGATCTAAAATAGTGACCAAAGCCAAGGGACTAAATTACAAGTAACATCAATGAGTATTAATTGTGTTTAATTGCATTTCCTTAGTTCAATTATCAGTATCTGATCAGCAACTGAGTACCACCACCAGGGGGAGAACTAAAGACTGTTCCTGTCAGAGGCGGCAGTCTGTCTAGGTGAAATCTCAATTGCATACTCCTCGCATCCTCTTTCCTCGCCTCCTTCTCAAAACCCATTGGAAGATAAGGTCCGAGGTGAGGGACCTCTGGCTTGCTCATCCTATGGGTTTTGAGAAGGCGAGGAAGAGAGAGAAGAGTGCATTTGAGATCTTCCCTAGCAGTGTCTACCCTCCTATCGAGCCAAATCACCCAGGAGAGGGGAACCGACTTGGGGAAGCCAGGAGTCATGGGTTGGAGACCATTGGTACTTGCCCGCGAAGCAGCAAGAGGAACTGCCCCTCCCTACCTTCAGACTATGCTCAAACCCTACACCACAACCCTACCTCTTCAAAGAGTATCTTAAATAATCCCACAGCACCCCCACTCGCACCCCGAGCAACTGCTAAATGATTCAAATTTCAATGTAAAGTGTCGGTGCCTCGGCTGTCCTGTACAATCCAATATGTTTGCCGTTTGCTCTGTGTCGATTAGAGTATAGACTTCTGAAACTGAATTACGCTTCTCAAGGCTCCTCTCCAGACTCTCTGTTCAGTGTAAAGGTCTTAGCAGCAAAGCTCTGCCAAACCTATCACTTTGTCTGTCTGGGAGTAACTTCTCCCCTCTGTAAATCCTCTCCCTGAGTCCTCAAAGCGCCCACATCTCTCTTTGTGTTAAAGTATTAACCTGAGCAGGCTCTGTATCTGAGGTACTGCTTCCATCTTACAATCTCATTCATACCATAGAATTATGTATGATTTCTAAACATGACTTATCTGTCCTCATCTGACTGGTGTAGGAGGAATCAGAGCTTTGTGTTGGTGCCAAAGTAATGGACTTGAGGGCAAGAGGAACCATTTTTATTTCAAAGAGTTGAACGTGTTGACATTGGACAAGGGTGGCATTTGATGGCTTTCTGGTTGAATAGGACAGATAATCCCTGGGGGGAAATGACCAGGACTTAACATTAGGGACATCTCTGATTCATAATACCTGACATTGCTCTGCCTGGGGCTCTTAAAATATAGTAATTCACAAGCATACAGCCTATTTAGGTTAGTTTCCACTGCTGATCCTCCAATCCTCCTCAGCAAGACAGACAGGCCTTACATAATCAGCACAGGAGGACAGTCAAGATGACAAGGTTATGCCTGTCAGTGTGCATTATAGCAAATGTCTGAGTGGGGAGAGTACTCTGCTGTGCTGTGCTTCTTCGTGATTAGATCAGATTTTTCTGATCTAATCAATGCCAATAGTGTCCAAAGCTGTCATCAAGGCAAAGGGTGGCTACTTAAAAAATATATTTTGATTTGTTTAACACTTTTCTTTTGGTTACTACATGATTTCATGTGTTATTTCATCGTTTTGATGTCATTCTACAATGTAGAAAATAGTACAAATACTTACAAAGCATGTAGTACTTACAATGTCTGTAATTTTTATCATAGGTACACTTCAACTGTGAGAGATGGAATCTAAAACAAAAATCCAGAAAATCACATTGTATGATTTTTAAGTAATACATTTACATTTTATTGCGTGACATAAGTATTTGATACATCAGAAAAGCAGAACTTAATATTTGGTACAGAAACCTTTGTTTGCAATTACAGAGATCATACGTTTCCTTTAGTTCTTGACCAGGTTTGCACACACTGCAGCAGGGATTTTGGCCCACTCCTCCATACAGACCTTCTCCAGATCCTTCAGGTTTCGGGGCTGTCGCTGGGCAATACGGACTTTCAGCTCCCTCCAAAGATTTTCTATTCGGTTCAGGTCTGGAGACTGGCTAGGCCACTCCAGGACCTTGAGATGCTTCTTACGGAGCCACTCCTTAGTTGCCCTGGCTGTGTCTTTTGGGTCGTTGTCATGCTGGAAGACTCAGCCACGACCCATCTTCAATGCTCTTGCTGAGGGAAGGTGGTTGTTGGCCAAGATCTCGCGATACATGGCCCCATCCATCCTCCCCTCAATACGGTGCAGTCGTCCTGTCCCCTTTGCAGAAGAGCATCCCCAAAGAATGATGTTTCCACCTCCATGCTTCACAGTTGGGATGTTGTTCTTGGGGTTGTACTCATCCTACTTCTTCCTCCAAACACGGCGAATGGAGTTTAGACCAAAAAGCTATATTTTTGTCTCATCAGACCACATGACCTTCTCCCATTCCTCCTCTGGATCATCCAGATGGTCACTGGCAAACTTCAGACGGGCCTGGACATGCGCTGGCTTAAGCAGGGAGACCTTGCGTGCGCTGCAGGATTTTAATCCCTGACGGCGTAGTGTATTACTAATGGTTTTCTTTGAGACTGTGGTCCCAGCTCTCTTCAGGTCATTGACCAGGTCCTGCCATGTAGTTCTGGGCTGATCCCTCACCTTCCTCATGATCATTGATGCCCCACAAGGTGAGATCTTGCATGGAGCCCCAGACCGAGGGTGATTGACCGTCATCTTGAACTTCTTCCATTTTCAAATAATTGCGCCAACGGTTGTTGCCTTCTCACCAAGCTGCTTGCCTATTGTCCTGTAGCCCATCCCAGCCTTGTGCAGGTCTACAATTGTATCCCTGATGCCCTTACACAGCTCTCTGGTCTTGGCCATTGTGGAGAGGTTGGAGTCTGTTTGATTGAGTGTGTGGACATGTGTCTTTTATACAGGTAACGAGTTCAAACAGGTGTAGTTAATACAGGTAATGAGTGGAGAACAGGAGGGCTTCTTAAAGAAAAACTAACAGGTCTGTGAGAGCCGGAATTCTTACTGGTTGGTAGGCGATCAAATACTTATGTCATGCAATAAAATGCTAATTAATTACTTAAAAATCATACAATGTGATTTTCTGGATTTTTGTTTTAGATTCCGTCTCTCACAGTTTGAAGTGTACCTATGATAAAAATGACAGACCTCTCCATGCTTTGTAAGTAGGAAAACCTGCTAAATCGGCAGTGTATCAAATACTTGTTCTCCCCACTGTGTGTGTGTGTGTGTGTGTGTGTGTGTGTGTGTGTGTGTGTGTGTGTGTGTATATATATATATAAAGAAACGTCCTCTCACTGTCAACTGCGTTTATTTTCAGCAAACTTAACATGTGTAAATATTTGTATGAAAATAACAAGATTCAACAACTGAGACATTAATTGAACAAGTTCCACAGACATGTGACTAACAGAAGTGTGATAATGGCCTTAGCCCTCACCCTCCAATCCAACAGGTCCCAGACATGCTCAATTGGATTGAGATCCGGGCTCATCGCTGGCCATGGTAGAACACTGACATTCCTGTCTTGAAGGAAATCGCACACAGAACGAGCAATATGGCTAGTGTCATTGTCATGCTGGAGGGTCATGTGAGGATAAGCCTGCAGGAAGGGTACCACATTATATTTATTGATTTATTTTTATTTCACCTTCATTTAACCAGGTAGGCTAGTTGAGAACAAGTTCTCATTTACAACTGCGACCTGGCCAAGATGAAGCATAGCAGTTTGACACACACAACAATACATAAACATACATAAACATACACAACAATACATACACATACATAAACATACACAACAATACATAAACATACACATACATAAACATACACAACAATACATAAACATACATAAACATACAGTCAATATTACAGTAGGAAAAAAAGAAGAGGAGGATGCCTTCCCTGTAACGCACAGCGTTGAGATTTCCTGCAATGACAACAAGCGCAGTCTGATGATGCTGTGACACACTGCCCCAGACACGGACCTTCCACCTCCAAATCGATCCTGCTCCTGAGTACAGGCCTCGGTGTAACGCTCATTCCTTCAACGATAAACGTGAATCCGACCATCACCCATGGTGAGACACAACTGTGACTCATCAGTGAAGAGCACTTTTCGCCAGTCCTGTCTGGTCCAGCGACGGTGGGTTTGTGCCCATTGGCGACGTTGTTGCCGGCGGTGTCTAGTGAGGATCTGCCTTACAAGAGGCCTACAAGCCCTCAGTCCAGCCTCTCTCAGCCTATTGCGGACAGTCTGAACACTGATGGAGGGCGTGTGCGTTCCTGGTGTAACTCGGGCAGTTTTTGTTGCCATCCTGTACCTGTCCTGCAGGTGTGATGTTCGGATGTACCGATCCTGTGCAGGTGTTGTTACACGTGGTCTGCCACTGCGAGGAAGATCAGCTCAATCAGCTGTCTGTCCTGTCTCCCTGTAGCGCTGTCTTAGGCGTCTCACAGTACGGACATTGTAATTTATTTCCCTGGCCACATCTGCAGTCCTCATGCCTCCTTGCAGCATGCCTAAGGCACGTTCACACAGGGACCCTGGGCATCTTTCTTTTGGTGTTTTTCAGAGTCTGTAGAAAGGCCTCGTTAGTGTCCTAAGTTTTCAGAACTGTGACCTTAATTGCCTACAGTCTGTAAGCTGTTAGTGTCTTAACGACCGTTCCACAGGTGCATGTTCATTAATTGTTCATTGTTCATTGAACAAGCATGGGAAACAGTGTTTAAACCCTTTACAATGAAGATATGTGAAGTTATTTGGATTTTTACGAATTATCTTTGAAAGACAGGGTCCTGAAAACGGGATGTTTCTTTTTTTGCTGAGTTATATATATATATATATATATATAGACACACACACACACACACACATTTACAACTGTAACAATGATTAATGTCCATTAGGGGGGTGCAGGAGGGGGACAGTGTGAGCAAGTACCTGCTTAGTGGTGGCTATTCAGCAGCCTGATGGTCTGGGGGTAGAAACCTTTGGCCAGTCAGACAGTTTTTACCATGATGCTCCTATACTGCCAGTGTGTGAGTGATGGAAGCTGGGAGAACAGGCCGTGGCTCGGTGTTTGAGGTCCTTGTTGATCTTCTTGGCCTTCTTGGGACACCTGCGTACAACACACTGTAGAGCCTTGCGGTCAGCGGCGGTGGAGTTGCCAAGCTAGCCCGTGATGCAGCCCAAAGGTATGCTCTCGATGGTGATCCTGTAGAACACTGTGAGGGCCCTCAGGAACTGGCCAAATTTGAAGAGGTTGAAGAGTTGCTGTTGTGCCTTCTTCACCATGGTGTCTGTGTGTTTTGACCATTTCACCTACTCTGAGATGTGCACA
This sequence comes from Oncorhynchus clarkii lewisi, assembly GCF_045791955.1. Lineage (NCBI taxonomy): Eukaryota > Metazoa > Chordata > Actinopteri > Salmoniformes > Salmonidae > Oncorhynchus > Oncorhynchus clarkii. Next base: position 9,650,677 of record NC_092160.1, on the reverse strand, counting down.
CCAGAGTATGTGAGTAGAGCTGGAAGGAGCAAGGAGAAGAGCTCGCCCAATTTGACTGGAGCAAGGAGCCAGTTTCAAAAAGGCTGGTGCTTCGGCTTTCTCGCCTGCTCCAGTTGCCCTCCAGGAGCGCTCACTTCACGAGCTCAGGGCATGCCCGGCCCAGAATGCATTTGTAGGCTACTTGTATGCTGCTATAGCCCCTTGCTTTAGCTACTGTCATGGAGGACGCTAAATATCTTCATCAAGAAACTAATAAATCAGTGTGCCTTACAAAGATGAGGACCAAGAGCGGGAGTGCAGTTATGTACTGTAGTGTCCACAACAAAATAATCATTGTGGAATATGAAAAGACGAATCCCGAAAGCATGATGGTGTTCTTAGCACGTGCACATGCAAACAAAAAAGGAATGAGATGGGTAGCTAGCTGTGTCATTTTAGCGAAGTCTTTATAAACTAAAAATCTGATCTCTTAAAGGTTTCATTCATTTTTGTACTATTGTCTATACAATAAGCTATCATTGATTTTGGCCCAACAGGCCTGACATTTTATCTCTTTCATGGAGCTTGCTGTTTTGATAGGGTTATTTTTCCTAAAAGCCTTTAGGCCTACCTATTGAAAAATAAAAATCAACTCCACATCCATGCCCAGCCTGGCAAGAGTGGCCCAAAGGGTGTTTAGCATCCCCAGCGGCTCTGCAAGTGTGGAGAGGATATTCTCCACTGCTGGCCTGCTCCCCATCACATGAGCCTGAAGCCATAGACTCTGGCCAAATGTTTAAAAGTGAATTCAAAGGCACTGTAGACTAAGCTAATAAGGTATTTTTCATTGAATTGTTATTGAATTCTAAGTGAGTCACAACCTATATGCACAATTTATAGAATATACTGTAATGATTTAATACAACAAAATGCTGTTTAAATTTTGAGTGCTTAATGTCCCTGACCGGCCTAGTGTCAAACTTGCAAATGCTTCCCAATTTATTTATTTGTAGGCTATAGCCTTGAAATAATAGGCTTAGAAATATGTAGCCTATTTGAAATAAGCACTTCTTACAGTCACCTTTTCATGTTGTTTATTAAAATACTTTTGATTCAAATCATATGGTTTGGTTTCAATACTTTAATAGGTCCAAGTAGTCACAAAAATAGATTGGTCTTGGTTAAATTGTGATTTTTTAAGGAATGAAGCAAATTTTGAGTATCAGTTTTTAATTTTTGTGAGTGAGGAGAGTTTTTTTAGTAGAGGTTTTTAGCAGAGCGGTTGGAAAGGAAGTGGAGCCTCTCTGTGAGCTTGCGCACCGCTCCATGAGCGGGATTTTCTGAACTTTTTGACCGCCTCCCTTGCGGCCAGTTGATGAGGATGGGGGTGTGCTCAGCCTAATTCCTTCTGAAGTCCAAAATCTGCTCTTTTGTTTTGCGGATGTTGAGGGAGCAGCTGTTTACCAGGCGCCACACCATCCGAATGTAGGCCGTCTCGTCGTTGTTGGTAATCAGTAATCAGGCCTAATACTGTTGTGTCATAAGTAAACTTGATGATGGAGTTGGAACTGTGTGAGACCACCCAGTCATGGGAATACTTGAAGTACAGGAGGGGACTGAGGACACACCCTTGTGGGGCCCCCATGTTGAGGATCAGTGTGGAGGAGGTAATGTTGACTTCCTTCACCACCTGGAGGTCCAGGGACCAGTTGCATGGGGGGGGTTCAGTCCCCGGGCCGTGAGCTTTGTATTGAGCTTAGAGGGCACTATGTTATTGAAGGCAGACGTGTAGTCAATGAACAGGATCTGTCAGGGAGGTAGGTGAATTGGAGAGGGTCGAGTGTGTCAAGGAGGGAGGAGGTGATGTGGTATTTGACTAGCTTCTTGAAGCACTTCATGATAATGGAAGTGTGTGCTAGGTGTCGGTGGTTACTTTCTCTATTTTGGGCACGGGGATGATAGTGGACATCTTGAAGCAGATGGGGATAATGGCCCGAGCTAGAGAGAGATTGAAAATGTTAGAAAACACAACAGCTAGCTGGACTGCACGTGTTCTGAGGGCACGACTAGGGATACCGTCTGGGCTGGCAGCCTTGCGAGGGTTAACACGATTGGATGACTCGCAAGCACATAGACCTCATTGTCCTCAGGGGCTCTCTTTGGGTCTTTCTTTAGTAAAGCCTGATAGCTGCAGAAGGACTATATCATGCCCATGTTGCTGGACAGAGGCATGGGCCTTTTCACCTTAACCTGCTCTCAGAGCATTTCATATTATTCTGTATGTAAATCCAAGACAATCCATTTAGTATGTTACGTTTCGTATGGTATATATTAATTTGTTGATGTCCATCACTCATTTTGTTTGATTATGCTACAAATTATAATTTGTATTATATGTTACAAATATGCTAAATGTATATGTTACGAATTCAAGCTAGGTTGCTAACGTTAGCTAGCTTGTAAAGTTAGCTAGGGGTTGGGGTTAGGGTTAGGGGTTAAGTTTAGGAGTTAGGTTAAAGGGTTAGGGTTAGGTCAGGGGTTAGCTAAAAGGGTTAAGGTTACGATTAGGCGAAGGGCTAAGTAGTTTGCTAAGTAGCTAAAAAGTAGTAAGTAGTTGAAAAGTTGCTAATTAGCTGCTAAACTCACAACCTTAGATTGTTACCGAAGGGCTAAGTAGTTTGCTAAGTAGCTAAAAAGTAGTAAGTAGTTGAAAAGTTGCTAATTAGCTGCTAAACTCGCAACCTTAGATTTGTTACTTAAGTCAACCCAATCTTATGTAACCATACCAAACATAACATATCATACTAATTGCAGTGTTCCGGATTTACTTTTACTATGTTCCATCTAGTCTATGCGACCAGGCTGTTCACCCACATACACTCCTGCCTAGACACAACCGTTCAACCCAGAATTCACAATGAGTTCGTCTTGCAATGCCATCCTTCTAATTGTTGTTAATCACTCGGCTACTGGAGGAAGCCTGGAAATCGAGGATAGCATTGAATTCAACACTTATTGTACAGTAGCAACAAGGGCAGATGAAACAGTGGATGCAATGCTACTCAGGCCTCACCACTCTTTCTCTGTGTTGGGGATGGAGTAGTAGGAATGCTTGTGGAAAGCCACAGAGCTGGGGCCCAGGAAGAGGTTACAATAGGACAGGAGGGCAGCATAAAACTGAGATTTAAAAAAAAACTACTTCATGCGCTGTGAATTTATCAAATTGTATTTTTTTTGTATGTTTTCTACAGTGAATAGAATGATACATTTCCACTGTTTATGGCTAAGACACGTGTATTCTATTCTCTAGAGTGTGTGGCAGTAGTCTCCATATTGGATCTCCATGTCCATGGTACAGTATAGTTGAGTGGAGTGAGACAGCCTTTAAGCTGCAGGATCCTATGGGCTTCCTGGAGGAACCGTGTCTGGTCAAACCAGTGGGAGGCAGACATGGGTCACCAGGTCCACTGAGCTGTCTGGGAAGGGCAGCTCCTCAGCCGGACACTGTCTATAGACCGAGACCAGAGCGACGCAATGATCGAGAGACACACAGATTGAGGCTACATAATACAGGCTATACTCAAGTTATTTGCTGGTCTCAGATCTGTAAAGGTATTTTCTAGCTTGGTACCAGATCTGTTTCTGCTCTCTTGCCAACTCCTATGGTCATTGACACTATAGGAGTTGGCAAAACCACTCTTTACCATATAACTGTCCCTGGTCTCCTTGCCGTGTTTGTGAGTAGCATCTCTCTCCTTCAGTTTCCCGACAAGGCTGCCATCAAGCCACGGTTTCTGATTTGGGATGTTTTAAAAGACACCACAGGTATCACATCTATGCATTATTTTTTTCATCTGGTGACTGAGCCTGTGTTTTCATTGATGCTATCCCCAGAGGCTCCCCGGAACATATTCCAATCCATGTGATCTATACGGTATTGGAGCATGGATTCTAATTGGTCTGACCAGCATTGTACAGACCTGACCACCGGAGCTTCCCTCTGGAATTAGCTACTGTAGTGTATTTATCACGGGAGCTGTGTTCAGGGGTTCAGAGTGAGACAACAGTATGACACACTCCCACTCTTTAGGTAGAGGCAAATTAATCGAGTGAGATGCGGGAACACACTGCGACGTCAGTCATCAGAAGGCTGCAGTCCTCTCACAGAGCTGGATGAAATGAAGATTAGAGTCAAGCGGGTGTTGAGGGAGATACTATAATTATGTTCACTCATGTTTGAAAGTGAATATTTTGGGAGACAAGGTAAAGAGAGGAGCGTCCAAAAATAGAAGTCTACATCACTCAGTGAGAATAGCAAATAGTGTGAGAACGACCTTGAAGGAACTTTTGGATTATTTTGATTCTCAGGTTTTAGGAGTGGAAAGTCATTGATCTTCCACAAAGTAGTTTTTTCCCTCCCTAAAACTACAAGGGAATTAACAGATGCTTTTCTGGTGGGGCCACGGCGTGTTCTGTCACCTCAAAACTATTCAAGGGTGGTAACAGTGTTCTACTGCTCACTTACTACCCTACATGACTGCAACACCAGGGCTGTGGTGGTATCAGGCGACACGGGTTTGGAACGTACTGTCAAGTATAGGCCAGCATATGCCTATGAATGAGCAATCTTCTATTGCAAGGACACACTACATAACCTTACTAGTGAGCTTGCAATATCCACAGGGATACAGCTCTTCTGATCTGAAACTAGGGACTGCAGCCTTCAAAGCTCAGCCCCCTCCCTCCTCCCGTGCCCGCTGGATATGGTCACTGACATTAATGTGATATTTGAGAAAGTATAGCTCTGTTAATTAGCTACAGTCATTCTTGAGTCTGAAAGGGTAATGTTTCACACCCACACCCCTTATATCCACCCCCTACCCCCTTCTCTGCCAAACCCAACACTCTGACATTTAAACAAGCTGCTTGTTATTTTAAGACAGAAAGAAGGGAGCACTTGGCACACAACAGTGATCACAATCCATTTGACTTGAATAGACTCTGTTGGAAGTGTCTTCAGAGGAAGTTCCAACGGCACAAATGCTCTCTGTATGCCACGGGTTACGGTCTTCATTAATGCTGAGATTCTCCATTAAGAAAGCTATTAGTTTGGTCTGGAAGATAAAAAGCGGGGGTGGGGAGGTGGGGGTGTTTGGTATACTCCGTGTAGTTCTTCACTGTTATGTGGTCAACTTTACATTATTGATGCACAGTGTTGAAGGGCTGTTTTGCTCCACTGACTCCTTTCTTGTGGTTCCTCAGCTGTTTCACCATGTTGCTGCAGCCCTACCTGGGACGGATAGCACACCAGAGAAGAGCAAAGAGGACAGCAATCGTTCACAAAGGGGTTAGACCTGAGGCAGAATGGTTTGGAGCATGTTTGAGCTCAACATCTAATCTACACTTCAGAAATGCTTCAGTCGCTAGGTTTCCACCCAATTGGATGCCAATTTTCATGCAACTATGACAAAATCCAGATACAAACCATGTGCTAATTTTCCCACGAGATGATTCCAGCAAATTGACTTGTTGCAGATAGAAGGCTGTGCGTGATGACGTAGTAGCGTGCAGAAAAATAACTTTTGTGGTTAAATTCCCAAGTACCAAATAAAAAACACAAGTTAAATGGGTTTCCATCGCATTTTCAACTCCAATGATGGTTTTGTCTCAAATTGCGTTATATAGAGATTTTGCCCACTGGTTTTGGCTCGTTCACTCTAGCCAACAGCTTGCAGCTTGCAGATACTGTGCGGATAGCCTACTACATGTTGACATTATTATGGACGAAAGAGAAAGGCTATTTTTTATTTGTCAAACGGCAGCCAAGAATCATCATGTCACCAGAACAAGACCCTCAATATCTATTGGAAAGGAGAAATGGGTTCATTTGGGAGGTAAAAGGAAAGGCAGTTGTACAACTGAAATGTGTATTTGACACAGTTGTGTTAGAAACATGAGTACTTAAACACATTTTTGTCAATCTTCATTTCTCAATTCAATAGTTTGAATAACACAAGTAAATTAAGTAAATCTGTAATATTATTATTACAGATTAACTTAATTTACTTGTGTTATTCAAACTATTGAATTTCAGTAAAAATATATATATCTGTTTCAATTAGTTGTAACTACTGTACAAAATTGAATTAATTAGATCCAAATACTCTTTTGTTGATGTGCATAAGCGCATCACCTTCCACTGTCACATGGTTTCCCAAGTCCTACTGGGAGGAACATATGCCATATCATCGCTTGGTTATCATATCAACATTTGTGCACAAAGGCGTGTCCAGCACCATTTCTCACAAAATACATTTTACAGAGACAAAAAGATCCGACCATGTGGAACAAACAAATGATCTGTCTGCATTTATAAAATTATACCTAAACTACCTGTTTTCATCACACCTGTAGTGATTTATTGTTTATACACCGTATGACTTTACTAGCAATAAAACTGTGGATGAAATATGTGGTTACTGACAGACATATTTTCAACGTAACTTTTTTTTGTATGTAATGCTTCCTATGACCAAAAAGAGCTTCTGGACATCAGAACAGCGATCACTAACCTGGATTTGGATTCCTACTTCAACCGAGTCGGAGGCGCAGGACATAATGCTCACCACAGGGGGGAGAGAGAAATAAATAAATAATAAAGTCCCCAACCAAGGAGGGCCTACAGCAGCACCTAGATCTTCTGCACAGATGCTGCCAGACCTGGGCCCTGACAGTAAATCTCATAAAGGCTAAAATAATGGTGTTCCAAAAAAGGTCCAGTTGCCAAGACTACAAATTCCATCTAGACACCGTTGCCCTACAGCACACAAAAAAATGATACATACCTCGGCCTAAACATCAGCACCACAGGTGACTTCCACAAAGTTGTGAACGAGCTAAGAGACGATGCAAGAAGGGTCTTCTATGCCATCAAAAGGAACATAAAATTCGACATAGCAATTAGGATCTGGCAAAAAAAACATTTATAGAACCCATTGCCCTTTATGGTTGTGAGGTCTGTGTTCTCATCAACCAAGAATTCACAAAATGAGACAAACACCAAATGAAGACTCCGCATGCAGAATTCTGCAAAAATATCCTCTGTGTACAACGCAAAACACCAAATAATGCATGCAGATCAGAATTTGTTTCAACATACAAAAAAGAGCCGTAAAATTCTACAACCACCAAAAAGGAAGCGATTTCAACATTTCCCATAACAAAGCCATCCCCTACGGAGAGATGAACCTGGGAAGAGTCCCCTAAGAAAGCTGGTCCTGGGGCTCTGTTCACAAACACAAACAGACCCCACAGAGCCCCAGGACAGCGATACAATTAGACCCAACCAAATCATGAGAAAACGATAATTACTTGACACATTGGAAAGAATTAACAAAAAAAACTGAGTAAACTAGAATGCCATTTGGCCCTAAACAGAGAGTGCACAGTGGCATAATACCTGACCACTGTGACTGACCCAAACTTGAGGAAAGCTTTGACTATGTACAGACTCAGTGAGCTTAGCCTTGCTATTGAGAAAGGCAGCAGTAGGCAGACCTGGCTCTCAGGAGAAGACCGTATATGTGCACACTGCCTACAAAATGAGGTGGAAACTGAGCTGCACTTCCTAACCTCCTGCCCAATGTATGACCATATTAGAGACACATGTTTCCCTCAGATTACACAGATCCACAAAGAATTTAAAAACAAACCCACTTTTGATTAATGCCCAAATCTACTGGGTGAAATACCACAGTGTGCCATCACAGCAGCAAGATTTGTGACCTGTTGCCACAAGAAAAGGGCAACCAGTGAAGAAGAAACACCATGGTAAATACAACCCATATTTTTGTTTATTTTCCCTTTTGTACTTTTTGCACATCGTTACAACACTGTATATTGACATAATGGCATTTGAAATGTCTTTATTTTGGAACTTGTGATTGTAACATTTACTGTTCACTTTTGATTGTTTATTTTACTTTTTTATCAATTTCTCTTGCTTTGGCAACGTAAACATGTTTCCCGTGCCAATAAAGCTCATTGAATTGAGAGAGAGAGCGCAACACAGAGAGAGCACAACACAGAGACAGCGCAACACAGAGAGAGCGCAACACAGAAAGAGAGCGAGCGCAAGAGAGAGAGCAACACAGAAAGAGAGCGAGGGCAACAAAGAGAGAGCGAGCGCAACAGAGAGAGCGAGAGCGCAACACAGAGAGAGCGCAACACAGAGAAAGAGCAACACAGAAAGCGAGCGAGCACAACACGGAGAGTAACAGAGAGATAGAGCGCAACACAGAGAGCAACAGAGAGAGAGAGAGCAACAGAGAAAAAGAGAGCGAGCACAACAAAGAGAGCAACAGAGAGAGAGAGAGCAACACAGAAAGAGAGCGAACGCAACACAGAGAGAGAGCAACAGAGAGCGAGAGAGAGCAACACAGAAAGAGAGCGAGCGCAACAAAGAGAGAGCAAGCGAGGGAGCAACAGAGAGCGAGAGCGAGAGAGCAACAGAGAGAGAGGGAGAGAGCAACAGAGAGCGAGAGAGCAACAGAGAGAGAGGGAGAGAGCAACAGAGAGCGAGAGGGAGAGAGCAACAGAGAGAGAGGGGGAGAGAGCAACACAAAGGGAAACAGAGAGAGAGGGAGAGAGCAACACAAAGGGAAACAGAGAGAGAGGGAGAGAGCAACAGAGAGAGAGGGAGAGAGCAACAGAGAGCGAGAGGGAGAGAGCAACAGAGAGCGAGAGGGAGAGAGCAACAGAGAGAGAGAGGGAGAGAGCAACACAAAGGGAAACAGAGAGAGAGGGAGAGAGCAACACAAAGGGAAACAGAGAGAGAGGGAGAGAGCAACACAAAGGGAAACAGAGAGAGAGGGAGAGAGCAACAGAGAGCGAGAGGGAGAGAGCAACAGAGAGCGAGAGGGAGAGAGCAACAGAGAGAGAGAGGGAGAGAGCAACACAAAGGGAAACAGAGAGAGAGGGAGAGAGCAACACAAAGGGAAACAGAGAGAGAGGGAGAGAGCAACAGAGAGAGAGGGAGAGAGCAACAGAGAGCGAGAGGGAGAGAGCAACAGAGAGCGAGAGGGAGAGAGCAACAGAGAGAGAGAGGGAGAGAGCAACACAAAGGGAAACAGAGAGAGAGGGAGAGAGCAACACAAAGGGAAACAGAGAGAGAGGGAGAGAGCAACACAAAGGGAAACAGAGAGAGAGGGAGAGAGCAACAGAGAGAGAGGGAGAGAGCAACAGAGAGAGAGAGGGAGAGAGCAACAGAGAGCGAGAGGGAGAGAGCAACAGAGAGAGAGAGGGAGAGAGCAACACAAAGGGAAACAGAGAGAGAGGGAGAGAGCAACACAAAGGGAAACAGAGAGAGAGGGAGAGAGCAACACAAAGGGAAACAGAGAGAGAGGGAGAGAGCAACAGAGAGCGAGAGGGAGAGAGCAACAGAGAGCGAGAGGGAGAGAGCAACACAAAGGGAAACAGAGAGAGAGGGAGAGAGCAACACAAAGGGAAACAGAGAGAGAGGGAGAGAGCAACAGAGAGCGAGAGGGAGAGAGCAACAGAGAGAGAGAGGGAGAGAGCAACACAAAGGGAAACAGAGAGAGAGGGAGAGAGCAACAGAGAGAGAGGGAGAGAGCAACAGAGAGCGAGAGGGAGAGAGCAACAGAGAGAGAGAGGGAGAGAGCAACAGAGAGAGAGAGGGAGAGAGCAACACAAAGGGAAACAGAGAGAGAGGGAGAGAGCAACACAAAGGGAAACAGAGAGAGAGGGAGAGAGCAACAGAGAGAGAGGGAGAGAGCAACAGAGAGAGAGAGGGAGAGAGCAACACAAAGGGAAACAGAGAGAGAGGGAGAGAGCAACACAAAGGGAAACAGAGAGAGAGGGAGAGAGCAACACAAAGGGAAACAGAGAGAGGGAGAGAGCAACAGAGAGCGAGAGGGAGAGAGCAACAGAGAGAGAGAGGGAGAGAGCAACACAAAGGGAAACAGAGAGAGAGGGAGAGAGCAACACAAAGGGAAACAGAGAGAGAGGGAGAGAGCAACAGAGAGCGAGAGGGAGAGAGCAACAGAGAGCGAGAGGGAGAGAGCAACAGAGAGAGAGGGAGAGAGCAACAGAGAGCGAGAGGGAGAGAGCAACACAAAGGGAAACAGAGAGAGAGGGAGAGAGCAACACAAAGGGAAACAGAGAGAGAGGGAGAGAGCAACAGAGAGCGAGAGGGAGAGAGCAACAGAGAGCGAGAGGGAGAGAGCAACAGAGAGAGAGAGGGAGAGAGCAACAGAGAGCGAGAGGGAGAGAGCAACACAAAGGGAAACAGAGAGAGAGGGAGAGAGCAACACAAAGGGAAACAGAGAGAGAGGGAGAGAGCAACAGAGAGCGAGAGGGAGAGAGCAACAGAGAGCGAGAGGGAGAGAGCAACAGAGAGAGAGAGGGAGAGAGCAACACAAAGGGAAACAGAGAGAGAGGGAGAGAGCAACAGAGAGCGAGAGGGAGAGAGCAACAGAGAGAGAGAGGGAGAGAGCAACACAAAGGGAAACAGAGAGAGAGGGAGAGAGCAACACAAAGGGAAACAGAGAGAGAGGGAGAGAGCAACAGAGAGCGAGAGGGAGAGAGCAACAGAGAGCGAGAGGGAGAGAGCAACAGAGAGAGAGAGGGAGAGAGCAACAGAAAGGGAAACAGAGAGAGAGGGAGAGAGCAACAGAGAGCGAGAGGGAGAGAGCAACAGAGAGAGAGAGGGAGAGAGCAACACAAAGGGAAACAGAGAGAGAGGGAGAGAGCAACACAAAGGGAAACAGAGAGAGAGGGAGAGAGCAACAGAGAGAGAGGGAGAGAGCAACAGAGAGCGAGAGGGAGAGAGCAACAGAGAGAGAGGGAATGAGCAACAGAGGGAGAGAGCAACAGCGAGAGAGAGCGAGAGAGAGCAACATAGAGAGAGAGCGCAACAGAGAGAGAGCGCAACAGAGAGAGAGCACGAGCGCAACACACACAGAGAGAGAGAGAGCAGGCTCAGTGAGCACAGCCTTGCCATTGAGAAGGGTGGACACAGGAAAAACTGGCTCCCTGTAGAGGAAAGGCTGTGCAACCACTGCACAACAGCAGAATCTGAGACAGAGCTGCGTTTCCTGACAACATGTAGAAAAAAATATAAAACAATTAGTGTAATTTCCCCAAAATTGAAACCCTTATTTAATGTAAGCTTTGGAAATATGTACGCTGTTACGTCATGCCAATAAATCAAATTGAACTGAGAGAGCAGAGAGAGCAACACAGAGAGAGAGAGGGAGAGAGAGAGAGAGAGAGCGCAACACACAGAGAGAGAGAGAGAGAGAGCGCAACACAGAGAGAGGGAGAGAGAGAGAGAGAGAGAGAGAGAGAGAGAGAGAGAGAGCACAACACACAGAGAGAGAGAGAGAGAGAGCGCAACACACACACAGAGAGAGAGAGCAACACAGAGAGAGAGAGAGAGAGAGAGAGAGCGCAACACAGAGAGAGAGAGAGAGAGAGAGAGAGAGAGCGCAACACACACACAGAGAGAGAGCAACAGAGAGAGAGAGCAACAGAGAGAGAGAGGGAGTGCAAGAGAGAGTATAGCAGAGAGAGAGCGCAACACAGAGAGAGAGAGTACAAGAGAGAGCGTAGCAGAGAGAGCGCAACACATAGAGAGAGAGTACAAGAGAGAGTGTAGCAGAGAAAGAGCGCAACAGAGAGAGAGAGAGAGAGAGTATAAGAGAGAGCATAGCAGAGAGAGAGCACAACACAGCGAGAGAGAGAGTACAAGAGAGAGTGTAGCAGAGAGAGAGCGCAACACAGAGAGAGAGAGAGAGAGTACAAGAGAGAGTGTAGGAGAGAGAGCCCAACACAGAGAGAGAGCACAACAGAGAAAGAGTGCGCGCTCTGAGATATTCTTGATCTGTGTCACTGAGTGCCATCTTTCCCTGGAGACTAAATTCCAGGTTCCCAAGTTTTGAATCAAGACAATTTCATCTTAAAACAATTAAGTGTAGTAAGCCAGACCTAACGAAGACTTCATCACCAGAGGTAAACGGGAGCCTGTCATCCTCTGTGATTTCCGTACACCAAACGCCTATAGATGACATTCCCTGGGGCCAGAATATACCGCTAGTTGACACAGGAGGTATGCAAATGTAATTAAGAGCAGGTGCAGAGTCATTTGCTGTGACGCTGAAGGGGATGGTGTGGCAGAAAGTGTCATTTCACGCACTTTGACCTTGACCTCTACTGACAGAAACAACTGGCTGGCTCAGCGTGACCTGTAGGACTGGGGTCAGGTGCCCTGCTCACTGTACTAATATTGAGTTCTACACACTACATAACTACATACTTTCCTGGAGCTTATCTGAGCTCCATCCCCAGAGCACGGTAAACCTGATATAGCCTATGTCACCTGGCCTCAAGGGATCGCTGCAACTTTATTGCAATGGCTGCAAAAACAATAGCGTGTGGCGTAGCCTAGATCTATCCTACCATACGGTACAACAAAACACAATATACCGGACACAGTTTTCTCTGGAACAAAAGCCCACCCAAAGTATATACACAGATTGCACACAGGCCCACGTAATGTGTTGACATCATCAGCACCACTCTAGTGGAAGCGATGTTGTGATTCTCTTAGCAGCCTTCCCCAGAGCACGGCTCAAGCCAACAGCAGCAAACAACGGGCATCTGACTTAAAAAATCCAGTGCAGTGTAACGCCAGGGCCACAAAACGCCACAAATCTCCCACCGGCAGTCCCTCTCTCCTCCTCTCCCCTCCCATCCCTGTGTGTCCCATAAATGTATTTTAAGACTGATCCCTCACAGCTCTAATACTGTCTCCCCCAAACATCACGACGGGTGATTTTCTGATTTTGAATTGATTGCCGTGGTAAATAAACACCACGGGTGTGGATGCGCCGAAGGCAATAGTAACTCACGACTGCACGTACAGTATACACGCACACATGCATGCAAGCCCTCACGCATACACACACACGTACTTAAGCGCGCGCACACACACACACACACGGAATTGGGATGCCTTTATGGAAACCAGATAAGACCATGGCATTTTAATATGATTATGGCGGTTTTCCTTTCATGTTAACACAACGATTTCCTGAATGGGGCGTCACGGGACACTGTGATCGTCAGGGAATAATGTCAGGGAATGTCATCCTGTGTCAGGTGGAGGCTGCTTTATGTCAACACTTGGATAATAGTGGCTTACTGGAATAGTGTCTGTCCATCCCGTTAACAAGGACAGGCGCTCGTGGACGTGCTGCAAGAATAAACTGAGCAATCTTATCTTTCAATCTTCACTCACTCTAGATGCATTCTAACCAGAACGTTCCCAGGTAAGGCGGGTTAGTGGCATGACAGCGGGTGTGTGCAGGAGTGGATGTTTAGGGTCAGGATTGACAGTGCACTTTCCGCCAAGCTGACGCATTGGGAGCAAAAAAACCTGGCATGTCACTTGAGCATGGGTAAACTTTGGGGGATGACACTGTGGCTTGCTGGATGGGGCAAGTGCCAGTGATATGAGTGAGTGTATATAATGTACAGCTTAATGGCGTTGTGTGTGATTCTGATTGAGCCTCTTCTCTACACAGGGATAGAGCGGGGAGAAAGAGAGAGGCGTTGTTCAGCTGAAAGGTCAGATGGCGTGCCGCTAAGCAGCACAGGCCGTGGACACAGCAGGAACGCCACCCAGTGACATTTAGGGTGACGGCTAATACAGGAGGTAGGCTGGTAAGTAAACACTCCACGTCACTATAGTTTCTCCAGGGTCATTAACTGGCTATGTGGGTGTGAAACGGTAGCAGCGTAGCTGGAATAGACCTGCAGAGAATGGCGCTGGGATGTAAAGCAGCCGTTTTACAGGCCCCTGACCAATTATGCTATTTTGAGTGTTTTTTTTACTCTGGTCTTAACTTTTTTTCAACATAATGTCAACTCCAGGGTGGTGTGTGTGTGTGTCTGTTAACAACAGCTGGTGGCGATCTCTAATATTAAGGAAGTCTCGAGGTTCTGCTCGCCTGAATTAGAGTATCTCATGGTTAGCTGTAGACCATACTATTTACCAAGAGTTTTTTTGTTTATGTTTTTCTTAGCCGTCTATTTACTACCACCTATCGACGCTGGCACTAACACCGCACTCAACAAGCTATGTAGGGCCATAAACCAACGTGAAAATGCTCATCCAGAGGCAGCGCTCCTAGTGAAAACTGAAATCCAATTTACCTCATTTATACCAGCATGTCACCAGTGCAACAAGCAGTGGCGACCTGTCATTCCCCAAAAATATATGTATGTTTATATATTCAGTACCAGTAAAACGTTTGGACAAACCTACTCATTCAAGGATTTTTCTTTATTTGTACTATTTTCTACATGGTAGAATAATATTGAAGACATTAAAACTATGAAGTAACACATGGAATCATGTAGTAACTAAAAAAAGTGTAAAACAAATCAAAATATATTTTAGGTTTGAGATTCTTCAATGTAGCCACCCTTTGCCTTGATGACAGCTTTGCACACTCTTGGCATTCTCTCAACCAACTTCACCTGGAATGCTTTTCCAACAGTCTTGAAAGAGTTCCCACAAATACTGAGCACTTTTTGGTTGCTTTTCCTTCACTCTGCAGTCCAATTCATCCCAAACCATCTCAATTGGGTTGAGGTCGGGTGATTGTGGAGGCCAGTTCATCTGATGCAGCACTCCATCACTCTCCTTATTGGTCAAATAGCCCTTACACAGCCTGGATGTTTCATTGTCCTGTTGAAAAACAAATGATAGTCCCACTAAGCGTAAACCAGATGGAATGGCGTATTGCTGCAGAATGCTGTGCTAGCCATGCTGGTTAAGTGTGCCTTGAATTCAAAATAAATCACTGACAGTGTCACCAGCAAAGCACCATCATACCTCCTCCTCCATGCTTCACGGTGGGAACAATACATGTTTAGATGATCCTTTCACCTAGTCTGTGTCTCACAAAGACACGGCGGTTGGAAGCAAAAATCCCAAATTTGGACTCCTCAGACCAAAGGACAGATTTCCGCCGGTCTAATGTCCATTGCTCATGTTTCTTGACCCAAGCTGTCAGATCTCCCCAAGGAGATGTGGGTGTGGAGGAGAAACAAGTTCCAAAGAAAAGGGCGTTTTATTTAACAAGCTCAAAAAACAACAGGACACCGGACTACAGTAATAGCCACGAAAACCCCACTCAGACACAGTCCAGGGAAAAAACACCTGTAAAACATGAGCTAATAAAACGAAACTGAAACTCACTGACAGTTCAAACGAAAACAATCCCGCACAAAACCCCAAAGGAAATGTCGAATTAAATACCCCCCCAATTAACCAAAATGAAACCAGGTGAAACACAAAACAGACATAACTAAAAGAAAAGGAAAAAGGATCGTTGGCAGCTACTAGACCGGCGACGACGACCGTCGTGCGCCGCCCGAACAGGGAGAGGAGCCACCTTCAGTGGAAGTCGTGACACAAGCAAGTCTCTTCTTATTATTGCGGTCCAGTCTCCTCTGAACAGTTGATATGGAGATGTGTCTGTTACTTGAACTCTGTGAAGCATTTATTTGTGTTGCAATCTGAGGCTGGTAACTCTAACTTATCTTCTGCAGCAGAGGTAACTCTGGGTCTTCCATTCCTGTGGCGGTCTTCATGAGAGACACTTTCATCATAGCGCTTGATGGTTTTTGCGACACTTTAAAAGTTCTTGAAATTTTCACATTGACTGACCTTCATGTTTTAAAGTAATAATGGACTGTTGTTTTTGCTTATTTGAGCTGTTCTTGCCA
The DNA here is from genome assembly GCF_045791955.1 of Oncorhynchus clarkii lewisi. Classification (NCBI taxonomy): domain Eukaryota; kingdom Metazoa; phylum Chordata; class Actinopteri; order Salmoniformes; family Salmonidae; genus Oncorhynchus; species Oncorhynchus clarkii. The sequence goes on along the minus strand of NC_092160.1, from coordinate 9,634,882 downwards.
TAATATGGACTTGGTCTTTTACCAAATAGATATATCTTCTCTATACCACCATTACCTTGTTACAACACAACTGATTGGCTCAAACGCATTAAGAAGGAAAGAAATTCCACAAATGTACTTTTAAGAAGGCACACCTGTTAATTGAAATGCATTCCAGATGACTACCTCATGAAGCTGGTTGAGAGAATGCCAAGAGTGTGCAAAGCTGTCATCAAGGAAGAACAGATTTTGCCCTTGGTTCACTCCAGACTTGACTGCCCTTGACCAGCACAAAAACATCCTGTGGCATACTGCATTAGCATCGAATAGCCCCCGCGATATGCAACTTTTCAGGGAAGTTAGGAACCAATATACACAGTCTGTTAGTAAAGCAAAGGCTAGCTTTTTCAAACAGAAATTTGCATCCTGTAGCACAAATTCCAAAATGTTTTGGGACACTGTAAAGTCCATGGAGAATAAGAATACCTCCTCCCATCTGCCCTCTGCACCGAGGCTAGGAAACTACAGTATTTCACCTTTATTTAACTAGGCCAGGTGAGAACAAGTTCTCATTTACAACTGCGACCTGGCCAAGATAAAGCAAAGCAGTGCGACAAAAACAGCAACATAGAGTTACACATAAAGAAACGTATAGTCAATAACACAATAGAAAAATCTATGTACAGTGTGTGCAAATGTAGAAGATTAGGGAGGTAAGACAATAAATAGGCCATAGAGGCGAAATAATTACAATTTAGCATTAACACTGGAGTGATAGATGTGCAGATGATGATGTGCAAGTAGAGACTGGGGTGCAAAATAACAAGAGGATAAGTAACAATATGGGGATGAGGTAGTTGGGTGTGCTATTTACAGATTGGCCGTGTACAGGTACAGTGATCGGTAAGCTGCTCTGACAGCTGATGCTTAAAGTTTGAGAGAGAGATATAAGACTCCAGCTTCAGTGATTTGATTTCAGTCATTGGCAGCAGAGAACTGGAAGGAAAGGCGGCCAAAGGAAGAGTTGGCTTTGGGGATGACCAGTGAAATATACCTCCAGAGCGCATGTGGTCGATGTCTGGCTGAAGCTTTTTCAAGCTTAAAAGGATTAACATTCACACGCAACACCATTGACCAGAAAATATTGAATACATTGGCCATGCTGTCTGTTATGTTCTGTTAATTACTGATGTCCTGTTTAGGAATGGAGCACCCATGGTCCTGCACAGTGTTGTTCTATGTTATTCTGGTACTAACTCGTTTTAGTAAATGTGAAGCTCCAGTTCAGTTTATTGTATTCAGAGTCTTTCTTATTATATAAATAAGTAATGAGAGCTAAGACACTGCACTGTCAATCCTTCATGATTTCTGCTGCATTCAAAACAACTGGAAACTCGGAACTGGGAAATCTCAGATTTCAGTGAGTTCAAGACGACTGGGAACTCAAAAACAAATGAGCTGGGAAAATACGTTTTGAAGGGTCATCCAACTCGGAATTCCAAGTCGGGAACTCGGGTCTCTTCCTAGAGCTCCAACCTGAAGATCAATGTTGTCAGGATTCGACCTTGTATTTTTCCAAGTTCCCAGCTGTCTTGAAAGCACCATAAATCCAGAGAACGCCAGACTTTGATGACAAAGTTTGATGACAAAATGTGTCCATAAGAAGGAATGCTGCGCCACCTTCCTGTTCAAGTGAGCACAGCGCAACGGTCCAAAAATGTATTTTATGCTGCTGCATAAATTATGTAATCTGTCAGGGAGATATGGTTACTGTAGCTAAGACAGTAATACTAAGTATATGTAGTGTAGTAAGCTGTTAGTAGCCCATGTGCCTCACCCTAATAATTTGGTCCCTTTCCCTCTCATAACTTAGCCTACTGTTCTGACTTGGTGGTGCGCATGTAGCTTCAAGCCTGTTTTAGAGAAATGTAATAATCAAATATTGTAAGGGCTTTCATTGTCTGCTTATATGCCCCCTTTATTTATCCTACGGTTCCGACTTTGTGTACATGGAGAACACTGTAAGAATGGCCCATGTTCTGAATTCTGTCACTGTACATTTCAAAAGTGCTGAACAAATTGTGATATTGACTATGTCAGTCTTAGCTCGCTCTTTAATGTCTTAATCTATATTTCAGATTGCCTCTTATTCGGACCTTGTTCCCTTATGCGATAGTGCATTCAGACCCCTTCCCTTTTTCCACAGCCATATTCCCAAATGTATTTGATTTTTATTTAATTAAGCCATCTCCACACAATACCCCATAATGACTAAGTGAAAACAGGTTTTTATTTTTTGTTTGCAAATGTACCTTATTTACATAAGTATTCAGACCCTTTGCTATGAGACTTGAAATTGAGCTCAGGTGCATCCTGTTTCCATTCACCATCCTTTACCAAGCCATGAGGTTGAAGGAATTGTCTGTAGAGCTCCGAGTTAGGATTGTGTCGAGGCACTGATCTGGGGAAGGGTACCAAAAAAATTGTGCAGTATTGAAGCTCTCCATGAACACAGTGGCTTCCATCATTCTTAAATGGAAGAGGTTTGGAACCCTCAAGACATTCCTAGAGCTGGCTGCTCTAGGAAGAGCAACCGGGGGAGAAGGGCCTTGGTCAGGGAGGTGACCAAAAACCAGTGTGTAGCGACGCTCCCCATCCAAACTGACAGAGCTTGAGAGGATCTGCAGAGAAGAATGGGAGAAACTTCCCAAATACAGGTGTGCCAAGCTTGTAGCATCATACACAAGGAGACTCGAGGCTGTAATCGCTGCAAAAGGTGCTTCAACAAAGTACTGAGTAAAGGGTCTGAATACTCATGTCAATATGATATTTCAGTTTATTATTTTTATAAATGTGCAAAAATGTCTAAACCTGTTTTTGCTTTGTCATTATGGGGTAGGGTGTAGATTGATGATGGGGGATAAACATGTAATCCATTTCAGAATAAGGCTGTAACGTAACACAGTGGTAAAAGTCAAGGGGTCTGAATACTGTGCGAATGCACTGTATACGTACATCTCAATTGTCAGTAGGAACCATATTTGTTAAGCAAGTCAGCCATATCAGCTATGTTTTTTTAAAGGCAGTAAATGAGGCTGAATGAACTGTTTCACTGTCAGACAAGGCTCCGCTGATAGCCAGGTGTAGCAATGGTAAAGATTCACTCCATGGTGACGAAAAGAAAGCTCTGCTGTTGGGACAGATTTATGTAGGCCCTTACAGTTTGCGGGCACTGTTTGTCATCATTATAGTGAAATTAATGTATTGTTTAGTGTTGTGTAGTGCAGTGGCTTTGCTGGCATTCATCTAAAATATAAATGTTGAGTTTGCCACACCAAGATTTACATGAGTGAACAAAACTCTAGATCACCTTTACTCCACACACAGAGACACATACGGGACAAAGCCTTCCCTAGCCCTCCATTTGGCAAATCTAACCATAAGTCTATCATCCTGATTCTTGCAAGCAAGCAAAAATGTGTGATATTCTCAATTCGGAAGTGGTCGGATGAAGCGGATGCTAAACTACAGGACTGTTTTGCTAGCACAGACTGGACTACGCTACGTCCCCAAAAGTATGTGGACACCTGCTCATTGAACATATAATTTCAAAATCATGGGCATTAATAGGAGTTGGTCCCCCTTTTGCTGCTATAAGACACTCCACTCTTTTGGGAAGGCTTTCCACTAGATGATGGAACATTGCTGCGGGGACTTGCTTCCATTCAACCACAAGAGCATTAATGAGGTTGAGTACTGATGTTGGGCGATTAGACCTGGCTCGCAGTTGGCATTCCAATTCATCCCAAATGGGGTTGACGTCAGGGCTCTGTACAGGCCAGTCAAGTTCTTCCACACCAATCTTGCTTTATGTACCGGGGCAATGTCATGCTGAAAAAGGAAAGCCACAAATTTGGCAGCACAGAATCGTCTCAAATGTCATTGTATGCTGTAGCGTTAATAAGATTTATCTTCACTGGAACGAAGGGGCCTAGCCCGAACCATAAAAACAGCCCCAGACCATTATTCCTCCTCCACCAAACTTTGCATTGGGGCAGGTACTGTAGCTTTCTCCTGGTATCCGCCAAACCCAGATTCGTCCATCGGACTGCCAGATGGTAAAGCATGATTCATAACTCCAGAGAACGCGTTTCCACTGCTCCAGAGTCCAGTGGTGGTGAGCTTTACACCACACCAACCGACGCTTGGCATTGCACATGGTGATCTCAGGCTTGTGTGTGGCTGCTAGGCCATGGAAAACCCATTTCATGAAGCTCCCGACTAACAGTTATTGTGCTGATGTTGCTTCCAGAGGCAGTTTGGAACTCGGTAGTGAGTGTTACAACTGAGGACAGACGATTTTCACTCTTCAGTAAGGCCATTCTACTGCCAATGTTTGTCTATGGAGATTGCAAGGCTGTGTGATACATTTTATACACCTGTCAACAACGGGTGTGGATGAAATAGCGAAATCCAATAATTTGACGGGCGTCCACATACTTTTGTATATATAGTGTATGTTCCGGGATTCATCCGATGGCATTGAGCTAAAGGCTAGAGCCGCAGCTTTCAACGAGCAGGACACTAACCCGGACACTTATGACAAATCCCGGTACGCCCTCCAACGAACCATCAAACAGGCAAAGTGTCAATACAGGACTAAAATCTAATCCCACTACACTGGCTCTAACGGTAGTCAGATGTGGCAGGGCTTGCAAATTATCACAGATTACAAAGGGAAACCCAGCCACGAGCTTCCCAGTGATACAAGCGTACCAGATGAGATAAATGAATTCTATGCTCACTTTGAGGCAAGCAACACTGAAACATGCGTGAGAGCACCAGCTCTGGATAACGCTCTCCCCATGGCAAGCGGTACCAACACACCAAGTCTGGAACCAACAGAATCCTAAACAGCTTCTACCCCAAGCCATAAGACTTCTAAACATGACTGCTAAATAGCTAATCAAATGGCTACCCGGACTACCTGCATTGACCCTTTTTTGCACTAACACTCTTGCACTGACTCTACCCACATACTCATACTTACACTGACACCCCAACACACACATATACATACACACACACAATAAATACGCCAACACACATATCATGCACACACATGCATACTGACGCCACACACACATTTTCACACTCACCACATACTGCTGCTGATACTGTATATTTTCTATCCTGTTGCCTTGTCACTTTACCCCTACCTACACTGTACAAAACATTAAGAACACCTTCCTAATACACCCCCAGCCTCAATTCATCAGAACAGCCTCAATTCATCAGGTCATGGATTCTACAAGGTGTCGAAAGCGTTCCACATGGATTCTGGCTCATTTTGACTCCAATGCTTCCCACTGTTGTGTCAAGTTGGCTGGATGTTCTTTGGGTGGTGGACCATTCTTGATACACATGGGAAACTGTTGAGCGTGAAAAATCCAGCAGCATTGCAGTTCTTGACACAAACCGATGTGCCTGGCACATACTACCATACCCCGTTCAAAGGCACATAAATCTTATGCCTTGCCCATTCACCCTCTGAATGACACACGCACACAATCCATGTCTCAATTGTCTCGAGGCTTACAAATCCTTCTTTAACCGGTCGCCTCCCCTTCATCTACACTGATTGAAGTGGATTTAACAAGTGATATCAATAAGGGATCATAGCTTTTACCTGTATTAACCTGGTCAGTATATGTCATGGAAAGAGCAAGTGTTCTTAATGTTTTGTACACTCAGTGCAAATGTACTGTACATAGCTACCCCAATTACTTAATTATTTTTGATTCATTATTCACTGTGTATTTATTCCTTGTCACTTTTTGAAATGTTGTATCTTTAACTCTGCAAAGGACTCTGTAAGTAAGCATTTCACTGTTAGTCTACACCTGTTGTCTACGAATGTGAGAAATACAATTTGTTTACATCTGAATCTATTATGAATAATAGAATTTAATACATTTACTGCTGACATTAAATCGTTCCACTTTCATCCACTCCCCCAGCTCACCAATCGTATTTGGTTTGTTATAAATACCCTAATTGGTGGTGGCTGGCCAGAGTCCAATGAAAAATAGGCCAACATTATAGACATACACGTTAGTGCCTGTCTGCGTAACACACAGCAGAGCATCATCCGCATTCTCTCTCTCCCACTGCGCTAGGATATATCATCAGAATCGTAGCATCATGCTATTCTCATGTGCCTGGGTTCCGGGTGTGTCGTCGTTGGTTCAATAGGAGCAGCTGTCTGCTAGTCCTGTGGGTAGGGATGGTGTGAAAGCCTCTGTTTGGACTTGATGTATGAGAGGAAGTGATAATAGAGTACTTACCTGCGGAGCCAAAGATGCACTTGGGGGATTTCACTAACCTGCAGACAAATTACAAAATGTTCTCGCTGTCTTCAACTGCGTCATGATTTTGCATCACTCAACAGACTGTGAAAGGAAAACGTTGGAGACGCATGTGACTGTCGACAAAGATGACAGCTTCAAAGGGTATCATTTTCAACTAGTTATGGGTGTTGTATTCAAGGTAACCAATGGTCCTGTTGTTCTATAGTGACGTGCTGTTGTCTAGGCTCCTAGGCTGTGTATTAACTGAGTAGTAGTGGTGTCTCTCCTATGTACACATACAGTCATTGACCTCAGTACATTCTTCAGGCCCACAGTAACCTCTCTGGCCCCTGGATGACGGAGTGTGGCTCCAAATCTCTGTTCCTCTGCTCAGATAGTGAGGATGGCAGAATAATCCTCCTTGGTAGGACTCCTCTCTGTTTCAGTTAATAATTTTAAGGAACCAGGGCTATCTAACCTCAGAGGGACCAAAGCTTTTCTGATGGACATGACAACAGGAATCTCCTCGGCACTGCTACGTTCAAGTACAAGGTTAACACTCCCACAATGATCATCTGGCCCACACTGTTGGACTGGGATGTTAGGCTTTTCCCTGGTCTCCCCTGAAGAATGTCCTCCGCCAGGGTTGAGGGTTGGATTGCCCAGTTAAATAAAGGTGACATTTCCGGTGCCACGCAATACGTATGCACGAATGACTGTAAGTCGCTTTAGATAAAAGCGTCCGCTACATGGCATATATCACATATTATCTATCACAAACAAACATCAATATTGGGTATCAAGACAGAGCTAAACAAGTGTACACTTCACTTCCTCCCCAGCAAAACTATTAGTATTACTCCATCTGACAGGTGTGATACAGTATGTGACTTCTCGTGGACTGAGTCAGGGAGCAGAGAGCAGTTACTCAGGGGACACCTCGTCACAACCTGTGCTGTGCGCAAGGTGACTGAGCTAGTGGCCTGCTTTTCAGACTCCTCTTGATGACGAGAGGCCTGTGAGCTCAAAAATGCATTATATTTATGACAGGAAGTAATATCTTGCCTGGCATTGAGCAAATAGGAATTGTATAGAGAAATGGCCCAAACCCTAGAACAAAACCCTCCTCAACCAGAAGGCTATATGCCTATAAACAACAACAAAAGGTGGGGATCTCTTTATCACCATGAAATGGTCAAGGGCCATGTCATTTGCCAATGAATTCACTCCAGAGAACCACCATGATACAGGACAACATTTGGCAATATGTATGTTTTAAAGGAATTTTCGCACAATGTTTTCTGAGCTTATCTGTCTTTTGGTCGTACTTTCAAGGTATATTTTTAGTGTTCAATGTTTTTTGTTGTCTAATTGTAGACGTTAACTAAAAACAAATTAATGATGAAAGAATGATGCGTGAAAAAAACATACTGTACCAGTCAAAAGTTTGGACACCTACTTATTCAAGGGTTTTTATTGATTTTTTACTCTTTTCTTTATTGTACAATATTTAAGACATCAAAATGATGAAATAATACATGGAATCATGTAGTAACCAAAAAAGTGTTAAACAAATCAAAATATTATAGATTCTTCAAAGTAGCCACACTTTGCCATGACGACAGCTTTCCACACTCAAATCATAAATATATTTTGATTTGAGTGCACAAAGCTGTCATCAAGGCAAAAGGTGGCTACTTTTAAGAATCTAAAATATTCTTCAAAGTAGCCACCCCCAGAGAAATCACTGCCACAATGTTTTGTGGCAGTGATTTCAGTTTAGAATGTTGAAGCCTGCATTCTGCCATTGAAATGAAGGATATTGGAGGATATTGTCACGAATGTTGTATTGGCAAGTCTTACCAATATATCCTCCAAACACCGGCTTTGAGGACATAATCCCTTTTACCAACATATTCAAATAATGATTGACATATTTCTATAAAAACATTTATTTTAAAGAATTTCTTCATACCATTTCATCATTCCACGAGATAAAGTCCCAAACACAAATCTAAGGTTGCTACCCAAGTCGGTTGGACTTTCGTTCTGTTGATTCGGTTACCAGAGATTCGACCCAGTCGTTCAGTCTTTTTGTTCTGTATGTATGGACGTGACCCAGTCGTTCGCTCTAAATGTCCATTGCCATACTGGCTGGCAACGTTCTTATCCCTTGCTTGCCTGGTAGCCAACAACGGCTAACTTAGTCACGTCAGACAGTGCAGACAGAATAACAGCAAAGTAGCTGCATTTTCATTTGTTTATGCTGTTTTCTAGTTACATTAATTTGGATACATCCATAACAATGAGTTTGTTTTGGGATTTTGCCTGGAATAGAAAATGTGTGCCCACAACACAGCTATCACAATCACTTCAAACTTGTAACGGCTGTAGGAAGGATGGGAGGACCAAGGTGCAGCGTGGTACGTGTTCATGCTTTTATTAGAACTGAAATATCAAAGAGAATGAACGAAAACTGAAACAGTCCTGTCAGGTGCAGAAAGACACAAAACAGAAAACAACTACCCACAAAACACAGGTGGGAAAAGGCTACCTAAGTATGGTTCTCAATCAGAGGCAACGATAGACAGCTGTCTCTGATTGAGAACCACACCCGGCCAATCACACAGAAATAGAAAACATAGAATGCCCACCCCAACTCACACCCTGACCAAACCAAAATAGAGACATAAAAAGGATCTCTAAGGTCAGGTCGTGACAAAACTGAATCTGGAATGACAGCAACCTAGCTGCATTTTGTTTAGTTGTATCTGTTTTCAATGGACATTTATTTGTATATATCCAAATGATGCAAGCTGATTCATGATTTCAACTGTCTGGGAAAAGCTGCCTGCCTGTCTATCTCGTCGCGACTCACAAAAAGTATTAATATGGGACGGCTTGAGATCCAACTTCAATATTGAAACCATGTTGCAAATGTCTGAGAGACAGAAAGCAAGGTTTATACAAATCCCCGCTGTTGAAAACCAAATGCTAGTCTAAAATAAATTATAGACAATGTCTAGATGCTTTTTACAGTGGAGATCAAGTTTGAAAATTGTCTGGCTGGGCTGATGAGCCAGTGGATTGTGCAGTGAGATGGAACAGAGTAAATAGGCATTTCAATGTCATAACTTTAGCCAGTGGTTTAGCCAGTGGTAACTTGTGGAATAGACACCGGCTGGAATTCAGTTTTAGCCAATCAGCATTCAGGATTAGACCCCGTTGTATAACAAGCTTTATAGTCACAGTCGATGTTCACGTAATAATAATGAATTTGCCTTGACCACACCCTCAAATTGTGGAAAACAAACATTCTTTCCCGTTGACCCCCGGTGTAAAAGAGGCAACTTTGTTGTTAATGTTATGTGTGTGGAAAACATTTCATCACAGGTAAGACATTTAACTTGTTTAGTATAGTCCGTTTGTAACTCCAATCACTACTTATAGCCGTATAATCCATTTCTTTGTGTTGTTGGTCGTGGCTAGCTTAATGTTGTGGTCGGTAGCACATACTCACGTGGCTGCTAGCACCGTCATCAAAAGGGGCATGAATATTACATTTTTTCCTAAGTAGTGAGAAAGCTTGGGAGCAGGCAATGTTGAAAAATAATCTTTAGACAGGTTGTACTTTTCTTAAATTTAGTTTTGTAATTGACTAAAACAAGCAGACAGACAACAAGGAAAGTGCATTTGAAAAAAGGTACATTTTTGATGAGAACCAATGGTGTAACTTAGGCAACCACAAGCTGTTTTTCCCACGAGGGGTCAGGGCCGCATCTTTCTACCTAATTTTATTTAACTAGGCAAGCCAGATAACCTTTTTTTAATGACAGCCTAGGAACAGTGGGGTCAACTGCCTTGTTCAGAGGCAGAACAACACATTTTTACCTTGTCAGCTCAGGGATTCAATCTTGCAACCTTTTGGTTACTAGTCCAACGCCCTAACCACTAGGCTACCTTCCGCCCCTAATACTGACTGGGAATATAGTTTATGATGTAGGAATGGTAGCAAAAGCTGTGTTGAAGGCATCAAAGTTGAGCCGTCTGCACATGTCAATATTGGGGTGGTATTTATAGCTGAAACAGATCAAGAGCATATAATGTTCGTCGTCTTCGTCTGATGAGGAGTAAGATAGATCGGACCAATTTGTAATCTTTAATAAATCAAAATGAACACTGAAATACAATACAATAAAGTAAACGAACAAAAACCTAAACAGTCCTGTCTGGCGACACACACAAAGACAGAAAATAAACAAGTAACAACTAAGTATGATTCTCAATCAGGGACAACGGTTGACAGCTGCCTCTGATTGAGAACCATACTAGGCCGAACACAGAAATCCCAAATTATAGAAAAACGAACATAGACAACCCACCCAACTCACGCCCTGACCATACTAAAACAAAGATATAATAACAGAACTAAGGTCAGAACGTGACAGTATCCCCCCCCAAAGGTGCGGACTCCGACCGCAAAACCTGAACCTATAGGGGAGGGTCTGGGTGGGTGTCTGTCCGCGGTGGCGGCTCTGGTGTGGGACGTGGACCCCACTTCACCATAGTCCTTGTCCGCCTCTTAGCCTGCCTCCGTGGCCTCTTTAGAGCGGCGACCCTCGCCGCCGACCTCAGAATGGGGACCCTAGCCACGGGTCCCGAATAGACGGGAGATTCCGGCAGCGCCGGACAGGCGGGAGCACCTGTAGAGAGGAGACAGAGAGACAGAGACACAAGGCCCACCAGGCTGGGGATACCTACAGGAGGCCTGGTGCGGTAGCTCTGGTGCGCAGCCTTGGCACCACTCCTCCAGGCTGGATGCCCACTTTAGCCCGGACCCTCCCGAGTGCAGGCACAGGTTGAACCGGGCTGTGGGTAAGCACTGGAGCTCTGGTGCATACCACTCATATCTCTCCGTTTGGCTCAATACCCCCATTCGCCCGGCACGGGTGGAGCGCAGGCATAGAACGCACTGCACCCTCCCAGCGCCCTGGAGACGCAGCGCCGGCGCAGGATACCCTGGACCGAAACGGTGTACTGGAGACCAAACATGCTGGGCTGGCACAACACGCCCTGGCTGGATGCCTACTCTCGCATGGCACTTGCGGGGGGCTGGCCTATAGCCCACCGGGCTATGAGCGAGTACTGGCGACACCGTGCGTTTGACCGCATAATACGGTGCCTGACCAGTACTGCGCTTCCTCCGATAAGCACGAGGAGTGGGCTCAGGTCTCCAACCTGACTCTGCCCCACTCCCTGTGTGCCTCTCCCCAAAAAATGTTTGGGGGCTGTCTCTCGTGCCTTTCACGCTGCTGTGCTGCCTCCTCATATCGCCACCGCTCAGTTTTCGCTGCCTCCAGCTCTGCCTTGGGGCGGCGATATTCCCCAGCCTGTGCCCAGGGTCCTTTGCCGTCAAGTATCTCCTCCCACGTCCAGGAGTCCTGTGATTTTAGCCGCTGCTGCTGCTGCTATCCTTTACCACGCTGCTTGGTCCTTGGTCGATGGGTGTTTCTGTAATGTTCGTTGTCTTCCTCTTAAAGGAGTAAGATAGATCGGACCAATTTGCAGCGTGGTAAGTGTTCATGATGTAATCTTTAATAAATCAAAATGAACACTGAAATACAAAACAATAAAGTGAACGACCGAAAACCGAAACAGTCCTGTCTGGCGACACACACAAAGACAGAAAATAAACACCCACAACTCAAAAGTGAAACCAGGCTTCCTAAGTATGATTTTCAATCAGGGACAACGATTGACAGCTGCCTCTGATTGAGAACCATACCATACTTTTACGGTTTTGGTTCCAGAGTAATAATAATAATTATGAACAGTTTCTGAACTTGTAGTTTGATTTCAGCAAGCATATTTTACTATATTGCATTATTTAAAATTTGGCAGGGTCTCCAATGGCCAGTTAGTGCTCTTACTCCCTCCTAGAGGCAGAAAGGGAAGTGTAGTTTGGCAGCTACAGCCGCTAGAAGCCTACTTGAAATGTCTTGACAAATTTGAGAATAAGCGAAGAAAGTTAAGGAGTCCAGTTAACACTAAAAATAGAAACTGTATAGATCCTGTGACCCTCTGAAAAAGGTTTTTCTGCGGATGAGAGGCACAGAACCTCCCAGGTGACAATGTGACATGCAGGGTTCGACCTAGGACCGCAATTTGCAGTACTACTTCGTGACAAGTTAGGAGGGGCAAGTTTTGTGTTACAAGACAGGTTGCGCAGTAAATGTATCAAACAGTTCGGGATTTTGCGTCTGGAGTTGTCGACTTGATTATCACACATTGATCCTGTCTAGGATAACTTTACATGTGTTAAATATGGGGTGAACGCTGACTTTTACTGGTTTTTTAAAATTAATTCTATGTATATATATTTTTAATTTTACCCCTTTTTCTCCCCAATTTCGTGGTATCCAATTGTTGTAGTAGCTACTATCTTGTCTCATTGCTACAACTCCCGTACGGGCTCGGGAGAGACGAAGGCTGAATGTCATGCGTCCTCCGATACACAACCCACTGCTTCTTAACACAGCGCGCATCCAACCCGGAAGCCAGCCGCACCAATGTGTCGGAGTCTACACCGTGCACCTAGCGCGCACTGCGCCCGGCCCGCCACAGGAGTCGCTGGTGCGCGATGAGACAAGGAGATCCCTACCGACCAATCCCTCCCTAACCCGGACGACACTAGGCCAATTGTGCGTCGCCCCACGGACCTCCCGGTCGCGGCCGGTTACGACAGAGCCTGGGCGCGAACCCAGGGACTCTGATGGCACAGCTGGCGCTGCAGTACAGCGCCCTGACTTTTACTGTTTCTATTTCTTTTTTTCTCATCTTCTACGGCCAAGGCTACAATTAACTGTCAACATAAGGTAAGGCCGCAGTTTCCGCAGTTTCTAAAAAATGTTCTTATCTAACTCAGTGGCAAGACAAAACACCCCCACTTTACAAAAAATGTCACTACAATTACGTAATTACTTGGTAATTAATTTGGCTTATCTATTACAGCTATTGGCTGCGCAATTTTTTCAAAACTCCAATGAAAATCATAAAGTTGGATGCAGTTAAGTTGTTTGCAAATCTTAAACATTAAAAACAAGCATCATGTAGTCTCTTATGCTTTGATAGCCTACAGTTATCTTTGTTCTGAAATCAACATTTCACATTGTACACAGTCACATTACCATGGCTTTTGGCAATGTGATAGTCTACTAATCATTTTACGCGGCGTTATTGGCCCAGAGAGGAATGTAAGGGTTAACGACGGCGAAGATTCATCAGCAATAACACAAACATGCGGTACCAATAATCCTGTTAGTTAATCCTCAATCATAACAAGATATATTGTGGATCTATAAACTAGTAATGATAGTTTCTGAGCTGAGCGTTTCGTTGCCTGTGGTCTTTGTACCAACGAGTGCCAATTCACATTTTTGTTGCGTAAAATAGTTGCTTCCAGGGACTACAGATTAAAAACCTACCTAGCTAAATCTGATGGATTGGTATATTGTACATTGTCCGTGACAAATAAACGAATACATTAACGTTTCGTGTAATTGTCCACTATTTTAAATGATTATGAATGTCATTTTTTCGTTGCATCTGTTGCTAAATGACTGATGAAATTAATCAACGACCAACTACACAACTAAAGGTCATTATAACTTCACGGGACTCAAACATGGTAGGCTAATGCGAATAACGCTGCAGCCAATTAGAATTACGCATGCAATGCCATTTCTCCTTCGCAGTATTTCCCCCAGATATCGACTAGTACACGAGGCCTATTGGTTTGCATTCCACTGCGCATCTGTCAGCGCAGCAAAAGTTTAGAAAGGTATTTAAAACACCCCTTTTGAAAAGGAATAACATATTGAAGCATATACAAGCAGCCGTTCATATTGATCCGTTAGCATCTGGAACATCTGAATGTTTACGTATCCACTTAAGACATATTTTGTAGGCAAGTGCGCTGACATTCGTTGTCAATTCAACAGTTTTTGCCTCTCCATCTCGTGCATCCAGGTGAGTTATTTCCTTTTGTGGCTTGGGACTTGCTCCAGTTTCCGTGGACTGCGATTTCTGGGCTATATGCTTGCTTGGACTACTTGGAATACTTTTGACTATATATATAATACTGTAAGTTGTCTGATTTAGCTGGTCTGTAACATTATGTATGTCAACTATATTTGATATAAAGAGCGTCTTTCGGGACTGTTTCGGTAATTGGCACTTGTGCGTAAAGGTTATGTACTTTCTTAGTCACTGAATTGTTTCAAAGTGTACAGATGATTCGAATAGCAAACGGCTAACCATAATATCATATAATGCATTTACATCGTGAACATTGGTTTGTCCATATAAAAAAAATAGCACGCTTATTTTGGCTTTTGGTTTCCTCAGACAGTTTTAAAGGAAACACTAGCCTACAACAATCAAACAATTTAATAGATGGTGTTTGTCAATGCTGCGTAATCTGCTGCCCGGCCACTCTTCTTGATTCTACAGTAGGCTACTTGACGCCGAGGTCACAGCGCTCCTCACGCTCCCCATCCAACGCGCGCGTTTAGAGCAACGGTGTATCGACGCGGATTCATTATAAACAATTGATTTTCATGCCCAAAATGCATGCATTTTATTAAACGTATAGAGCTAAACGTAGCATCACCGACTGTGCATGTGTGTTAGGGATGGAATACAGCGCTCACTTTGTGGATCCTGTTGATCTGTGTGCTATATTTTCCAGCGTGTGAAATGCCTTGGAAGAGCTCGTGTTGAATAGAATAGTCACCATAGGCTTCAAGATAACCCGATTGCGTCCGTTGTAGTGGATGGCATTTGCGGATACCCCATGTGGAGATGTTTGCTCCTTTGATGTAATCTTAATGTGATGCACTTTCCGTTTTTCTTTGACGTCGACTGACACGCGCATGGAAGCCCTGCTCTTATTTTCTTAGGTTTTTTTTTCAGTTCCTTTGACACAGCCGAGAGGGTCGTGATTTTTGCATGCAACATAGCGGGATTCATGTTGGAAGCGTTTTTCTTTATCAATGTGCATTGATGTAGCAGAAAACGTGGAGGAGATAAGGTAAGACAAACTAGATCCAAACGCTTTTATGGTGGTGATGGTCCATGGATACCAAGGCGTTTCTTTACCAATTTTTCAGATGCGCTTTGTGAACTCAATTGTGTAGGTAGGCTATGTGGGTAGAATGTATCAATAACTGGATATATCCATTGACAGCTGGCGTCATACATGGAATCATACAGCCCCACAGGTCTGCTTTGTTTGTATTCCTCTCTTGATACAACTTGCTTCATCAAAATAAAACCTTAAAGACTAATTGCACTGTTTTCTAATTGTCTAACAGAACCCTTATCTCAGCACCTGGTAGCTTTGGAAAGGATTTCATTGAAGAAATTGTCTGCAAGCGATTAAACGGATTTCCATTCTTGTCTAAATCGGGAATTACACATCCAAACTGGGATCTATGAGCGGAAAAGTGGCGAAGCCAAAAGAAGATAAGGATGCTTCCAAGGGTAAGAGGCAAGCCTTGCAACGCACAGATTGCTGCTCCTAAATCACTGGCTTAAAGCGACCGTGCGCTCATTCATCTCCCACACATCCTCTGCTCGCCCTTTGAGATTTCTGAAAACAATAGTAGGCCAGCTACTGAATGGCACGGCATATGTGGCTTGCTGGTGTCATTTCAGACTCAACCAGTAGCCACCTAGAATTAGCACATGTTATAACCTGCTTATAACCCAATGATTACGCAAGTAGTGTATCTCATTTATTGGTTTCATTATTTAAATAATAAATATTTGCTAATATTACATTAATTAATACAAAACCAAGAATCATAATGAAAATCAAACCATGTAGTGTTTTTTAATGAGCATTGGTTAACCTACATGAATAATGGTCGTGCTGTCGCTTTAATGTGAAGGCAGTGAACAACAATGTCACTGGCATCCGTTTGAAATCCCCCCTGTTCTTGCTTGCATCTTTTTTACGTGGGTTTGCATTTGCCCAGCTTTCAACATCATATTCTAATCACACACAGGGGAGTTCTACGCTAATATGACGTGGGCACACCATTTGTTTTGGTAGCTCGTGCGCTAATGACCCATTGCGTAAAAATTAGCCTCTGCACGTCTCTAGAAAAGCCTCGCTTTGTGTCGGGATGTAAACTGGCGAGCCATTGCCATGGAGACAAAGGGAGGCAAGGTTGCCAGAGAAACCTCAGCGAGATTAGTCGATGTGCGCGCTCTACACCGAGGTTGTCCATGACAGTTTGGGGGCTGGCATGCACAGGCTTTCATCCCTTTGTTTTGATGATTGCATATTTTTGTCAATTGAAGCAATCAATGGCAAGGCAACCCATCAAAACAGAATGTATCCAACAGCTACTGGAAACTGACAAAGAGGCAGCCAATGTGGAGTCATATTCAATTACAAAATAGTTTATTCAGGATTCATCTGCTTTATATTAGTACTGTAGGCTATGTTGAATTTATTAATAGCCTATGATTCCATTGAAAGGAATGTTTGTTTTGATTATGTGCTTATTGAAAGATGATCATAATTAAAACCAATATTATATTTGAATTATAACCACCAGCTTCCCTGCTTGTCATGTTTCCTGCTTTATTTGGTAAATACTGCGCTATTCGCCCTAAACAGATGAATAGGGCTCAGTTTGACCTCACATATATTGTTTAATGCATGTCTAATAGACTATATTCCAAACATGTTATTCTGTGACATTTCTCCAGCGCCAGCAGTAAGAGTGTGGACCTTTTTCTTTGTCCTCCAATCATTTTTTAATTTTTTTTATTCAGTCCATTGCTTTATCACTTGCCTGGTAAATTGGACTTGAAGCCTAATGCAGTTGACTTGTGCATGCTTTCACTTATTGAGATGTTCTCACCTCAAGTTTCACATTGCACTTTCCAGATCCCTAGGTCTGGGTTGAACCCCCCCCCCCCCCCACACACACACACAGTATCCATGTCATAATACAGCATTATACAGTACCAGTCAAAAATTTGGACACACCTACTCATTCTAGTGTTTTTCATTATTGCTACTATTTTCTACATTGTAAAATAATAGTGAAGACAAACTATGAAATAACACATATGGAATCATGTAGTAACCAAAAAAGTGTTGAACAAATCAAAATATATTTTATAATTGAGATTCTTCAAAGTAGCCACCCTTTGCCTTGATGACAGCTTTGCACACGCTTGGCATTCTCTCAACCAGCTTTGTGAGGTAGTCACCTGGAATTTTTCAATTAACAGTTCATTTGTGGAATTTCTTTCCTTAATGTGTTTGAGCCAATCACTTGTGTTGTGACAAGGTAGGGGTGGTATACAGAAGATAGCCCTATTTGGTAAAAGACCAAGTCCATATTATGGCAAGAACAGCTCAAATAAGCAAAGAGAAACGACAGCCATCATTACTTTAAGACATGAAGGTCAGTCAGTATGGATGATTTCAAGAACTTTGAACGTTTCTTCAAGTGCAGTCGCAAAAACCATCAAGCGCTATGATGAAACTGACTTTCATGAAGACCGCCACAGGAAAGGAAGACCCAGAGTTACCGCTGCTGCAGAGGATAAGTTAATTAGAGTTAACTGCACCTACGATTGCAGCCCAAATAAATGCTTCACAGAGTTTAAGTAACAGACACATCTCAACATCAACTGTTCAGAGGAGACTGTGTCAATCAGGCCTTCATGGTCGAATTGCGGCAAAGAACCACTGCTCTAAGGACAGCAATAAGAAGAACAGACTTGCTTGGGCCAAGAAACACGAGCAATGGACATTAGATCAGTGGAAATCTGTCCTTTGGTCTGATGAGTCCAAATTTGAGATTGTTGGTTCTGACCGCCATGTCTTTGTGAGACACAGAGTAGGTGAATGGATGATCTCCACATGTGTGGTTCCCACCGTGAAGCATGGAGGAGGAGGTGTGATGGTGTGGGAATGCTTTGCTGTTGACACTGTCAGTGAATTATTAAAAATTCAAGGACACTTAACCAGCATGGCTACCACAGCATTCTGCAGCGATACACCATCCCGTCTGTTTAACGCTTAGTTGGACTATCATTTGTTTTTCAACAGGACAACGACCCAACACACCTCCAGGCTGTGTAAGGGCTATTTGACCAAGAAGGAGAGTGATGGAGTGCTGCATCAGATGAGCTGGCCTCCACAATCACCCGACCTCAACCCAATTGAAATGGTTTGGGATGAGTTGGATCGCAGAGTGAAGGAAAAGCAGCCAACAAGTGCTCAGCATATGTGGGAACCTCCTCAAGACTGTTGGAAAAACATTCCTCATGAAGCTGGTTGAGAGAATGCCAAGAGTGTGCAAAGCTGTCATCAAGGCAAAGGGTGGCAAGTTTGAAGAATCTAAAATCTAAAATATATTTTGATTTGTTTTACACTTTTTTGGGGGTACAACATGATTCCATATGTGTTATTTCATAATTTTTGATGTCTTCACTATTATTCTACAATTTTAAAAAAATATTTAAAATAAAGAACAACACTTGAATGAGTAGGTGTGTCCCAATGTTTGACTGGCACTGTACATCCGAAGTGGTTAGATCAACTAAAGTTTTAATCAACTTCATTTTATTTTAGCCTCAGACACTAACAGGCACCTACAGAGGAAAGTGAACGATCCACCGTGCATAGAGCACTATGTATTAGAGATGTCAATAATAGTCCATATGACCATCACTTTTTATTCACTGTCTTTGGAGTTTCAGCTTTAGATCAATTCCACTGCTCTTTTTAAGAACAATATGGGATTGAGGAAGGGAGTTAAACCCTGGAAATAATGGAATGAAGTTCCAGGCCTAGATTTAAGCCCTACACTTGCGTCACAGTTCGACAAAATGTTAGCACATCTCACCAAACTCTTTGATCGTGGAGTTTTTTTTAAAGGATTCGATTCAATCCGTAGCGCTGAAGATCTGCGTTATGGCGCGATTGAAATGGAATGGTCATTTCTGAATGAGCCCACGTTTGCAGTGTTTACCGTTAATGTCGTCCCGCGAACGCTGGGAACATTGCCTTTTACATTGAAATTGTGCTGTAACGTGGATCTTAGCGCAGCGAATTAAATCGAGCCCCAATGCTCTCTGTTCCCATTAAAAAAGGAGTATGTGTGTGAGTAGCAGGACAGTAACAGAATAGAGGGATAAGAAGAAATGCTATCTATTCTCTGTGCGTTGGCTCACTCAGTGAAAGGTCATGCTTCACAAGATAGGAGTACATCCTGTACTATATTACATGTGATTTACAGAACTGTAGTGAGAGAAAACCATGTTTTAGGCAGGGATAAAGCCTCCCTCCAATATCAAAGCAGGCAAATCAGTTTGTGAGCTTCCCCGCACCCTGGTGAGCCTGAGTTGTCCGGACAGAGTGGTGTATCGAAGCGTATCTGCTATCCCGGCCTCAACCCCAGCATCCCAGAGCCTGGGAAATCAACGGGATCAATGCTTGTTTACATAGTCATTATGTTGACATTTCTCGTCTCTCTTTTCTAGTCTTTGACTATAAAGCCTCTTGTTATTGTATGTGTCGTGGGTTTTCAAATATTCTTCTACCGAAATCACTTATCAAACTTTTACATAGTACTCTCTCTCTCTCCCAGGCTTCTTTGTGGCCTGCTTTTTTATAGACTCTCAGACCTCTTTTGTTGTCTCTGTCAGTGCCTCTTTAACGGCATAAGCCGAGCAGAAGGTATAAGTCTTGCATATTTGCCGCCATATTAATTCAGCCCAGGGCAGCCACGTTGGCCAATCAATAGATATCCAGAGTTTGGAGTCACTGCTTCCTGAATCACAAAGGAGCCAGCTCTCCCCTGTTCTGCTGTGACACCTGCTCTAATCTCATTGGCTAAACAACACGCTGCCTACAGTATCATTACCATTTTTTGATCTAGTAGCTGGCTGGCTCTCTCGGAAGCCCACTTAAATAGGACGGGGTCGGTTTCAGCAAAGACAAAGGAGGAGATTAGAATAGTGCTAAAGAGGTTTGTTATCTTTTACACAAAATCGCCATGCTGGGGATATTCTGTTAGCTTAACGCTGCTGTTGGGTGATGTTATGGCGCTAACTCACTAACTAGTCGCTGAGAAGTGACAAGTGATCCTTGCGTACAGTAGGCTATACTATTCCGTCAAGCTAAAATATTTAGACTTGATCTTATGTCACTCACTTCTAAAGTAGTTATTTACCCCACAATCGCTAAAGAGGGAAAAAGTGCTTTTCTATGTGATTTGACGGACAGCTGCAGTGGAAACTCACCGCAAAGGGGAAAACCTCAAATGTAAGTGGAAAGTTTGTAAGTCTCTATGGGATGTGTTGGATTTTGAATGACATTGCAAGTGGAGTATAGTTTGACTGTACCCCGCTGAATGAACCAGGCAGGATCTCGGTACAACGTCTCATCATGTCCTTGCTTCACAATGATGTGGCCATGCACAGTATGTCTGACATAGAGTATATAACCCAATTAAATAATGTGAAACATAAACTTACTTGCACTCAGCAGTACATGTAGTTAGTATTTTTATACGTGTTCATGTTTTAATTATGCTGTGTGTAAACACCGCAAACAGGACATTTTCTAAGTCGATTTCCCAGAGTAGAGACGAGATGTGGATGGAGATGTCGTGTCGGCAGCGCCAGGGCCAGTGTGCCCTGTCAGACAATTTTCACGGTGCTGACGCAGATCCGGCTACGCTGCCCCGAGGACGCTGGCTCGCAGCCGCGCATCAGAGACCTGCCACTCTGCATCGCGCCGCGCCGCCTTGAGATGTTTGGGAAGGTTAGGGGTCCTGTCTCTCCAGCTCCTCGCTCTGCCCGCCGTGCCCGGGCAGTGTGGGCACTGACGGACAGCCTCGCTAGCTGGCGAGGCACTGTAAGTGGTGCTTTTCTGTCTGTCTATCTGTCTGTCTCTGTCCTGCTTTGTCCTCAGCCCTTAAGAGGAGTGGAACACCATTCAGCACCCAAATGTAGGCTTCAGTATCCACAAGGCATATAGACTTGGGTGTTGTGTGAGTTGGCACGTGATTAATAAAGTGTCACGGTCCTTCGGTGAAGTGATTTGTCAACATGACCTTTTCCAGGAGTTTTTCTTCATTCAGTAAAGTTGCCATGACTGACCTGGTTGCTTTCAGTCAGTTCATTCCAGTAACCATCCATGGGTGCAAGGCCTTACCACGCAGTGTGTGTAATCCCCAAAACAATGACACCAAAAAGGTACTAGGTAGAGTAGATCTAGCTTCTCTGTCATTTCATCATTGTGTGGCCGGGGTCAGTGACCTGCCGTTAAAATCCCTATGCTATGATGCGTCTGCCAGTCTGGTCTGTGCCAATCCTGAAAGCTGTGTGTTTTATGAGGTGAATGGGTTTGTATAAAGCTCTTCCTCAATCCCTCTCATTCTCCTTATCTCTTTTCTCTATTCATGCTGACCCCTGGCATCATGGTCTACCGTTGCTCCCTTAGTACACATCTAAATCGGCCACATCATTTGGCTGCCTCTGTTGTTCATTGGTATGCTTTAATCCTCATTCAAGAAAGGGCCAGGAGTGAAAACACAGCCTCGCATCTCGTCTTCATCATTCATTCATTCCCAGATATTGAAATGCTCACACAGTGCCAATGGGCAGGGTTTGAGAGTATGTAGGTGTGCATTTGACTCAAATTAGATGTAGTGATGAACTGTAGGGGGATTGTAGCAAGTCAGGCTTGAAAGGGTGATTATCCATAAAGATGGCTTTGGCTGGAAGTCGGTTATTCGTGTCATGACTGATCTTAAATATTTATTTATTATTTCTAAACCCCGGTTCTCTTCTCAAAGTAATGGCTGAAAGGATCACAGGACCTCTTTCATGTAGGTGTGGGATTATGTATCGATTCAGAATGTTTGGATTACAGCAGAGTTTGGATTGTTTTAGATCCAGAAATGCACTACCCCACTCGGATGTATTTTTTTCCTATCTAAAGATAATCCTCTATAATTGTGGTTATGTGTGTCAAACTGTGCTGGTGACAATGACCTCTTTTATACAGAGCCAGGATATTATAATATTTCAGAGTACATGCCCCTACGTGTGTTTATGCATTTTGGGTGGTGTCAAATTTTTATTGTGTTTTCATAGCGGCCGTACTGACATATAAGATACATGCGCAGTAGGCTACATAGGTTACTGCCCATTCACATGAAACCCCCTATTTCACAAAGGCTACTCCATAGTGGGACTGTGATGAGGACAGGCAAGACATGGCCATGTCCCCCATTTAGAAAAAGCTGTTTGTCTTCCTGACTGGCCTATTAGGACTAAATCTAGCACACTGACCACGTCAGCAAGAAATTGGCCACTCATGGCTAGCTTTATTTGTTATTGTCCCACAGGAGCTACAGTGCCTTGCGAAAGTATTCGGCCCCCTTGAACTTTGCGACCTTTTGCCACATTTCAGGCTTCAAACATAAAGATATAAAACTGTATTTTTTTGTGAAGAATCAACAACAAGTGGGACACAATCATGAAGTGGAACGACATTTATTGGATATTTCAAACTTTTTTAACAAATCAAAAACGGGAAAATTGGGCGTGCAAAATTATTCAGCACCTTTACTTTCAGTGCAGCAAACTCTCTCCAGAAGTTCAGTGAGGATCTCTGAATGATCCAATGTTGACCTAAATGACTAATGATGATAAATACAATCCACCTGTGTGTAATCAAGTCTCCGTATAAATGCACCTGCACTGTGATAGTCTCAGAGGTCCGTTAAAAGCACAGAGAGCATCATGAAGAACAAGGAACACACCAGGCAGGTCCGAGATACTGTTGTGAAGAAGTTTAAAGCCGTATTTGGATACAAAAAGATTTCCCAAGCTTTAAACATCCCAAGGAGCACTGTGAAAGCGATAATATTGAAATGGAAGGAGTATCAGACCACTGCAAATCTACCAAGACCTGGCCGTCCCTCTAAACTTTCAGCTCATACAAGGAGAAGACTGATCAGAGATGCAGCCAAGAGGCCCATGATCACTCTGGATGAACTGCAGAGATCTACAGCTGAGGTGGGAGACTCTGTCCATAGGACAACAATCAGTCGTATATTGCACAAATCTGGCCTTTATGGAAGAGTGGCAAGAAGAAAGCCATTTCTTAAAGATATCCATAAAAAGTGTCGTTTAAAGTTTGCCAAAAGCCACCTGGGAGACACACCAAACATGTGGAAGAAGGTGCTCTGGTCAGATGAAACCAAAATTTAACTTCTTGGCAACAATGCAAAACGTTATGTTTGGCGTAAAAGCAACACAGCTGAACACACCATCCCCACTGTCAAACATGGTGGTGGCAGCATCATGGTTTGGGCCTGCTTTTCTTCAGCAGGGACAGGGAATATGGTTAAAATTGATGGGAAGATGGATGGAGCCAAATACAGGACCATTCTGGAAGAAAACCTGATGGAGTCTGCAAAAGACCTGAGACTGGGACGGAGATTTGTCTTCCAACAAGACAATGATCCAAAACATAAAGCAAAATCTACAATGGAATGGTTCAAAAATAAACATATCCAGGTGTTAGAATGGCCAAGTCAAAGTCCAGACCTGAATCCAATCGAGAATCTGTGGAAAGAACTGAAAACTGCTGTTTACAAATGCTCTCCATCCAACCTCACTGAGCTCGAGCTGTTTTGCAAGGAGGAATGGGAAAAAATGTCAGTCTCTCGATGTGCAAAACTGATAGACATACCCCAAGCGACTTACAGCTGTAATCGCAGCAAAAGGTGGCGCTACAAAGTATTAACTTAAGGGGGCTGAATAATTTTGCACGCCCAATTTTTCCGTTTTTGATTTGTTAAAAAAGTTTGAAATATCCAATAAATGTCGTTCCACTTCATGATTGTGTCCCACTTGTTGTTGATTCTTCACAAAAAAATACAGTTTTATATCTTTATGTTTGAAGCCTGAAATGTGGCAAAAGGTCGCAAAGTTCAAGGGGGCCGAATACTTTCGCAAGGCACTGTATCTTGACGAAAGAGAGCCTTGTATGCTTTCTCTGCTTTCCACCAGACAGAGATGAACCATAGTACATCACATAGAGTGAAATATTACCTGAGTAATACCTCTGCCAGGTGTATGACAATCCTCATAATCTTAATGTTGGTATAGAAGGCAATAAGATAGGAACAGAGGGGGATCAGCCAATCAGAGACACCATGAGGATGGAGTTAGGAGCTCAGCTGTCTGACAGTTAGAGTAGATGTGTGTCAGAGCTGACTCATTTAGCTGTAACCCTTTAAGCAACACCGAGCCACAGCCATCAGTTTAACCCCTTTTAAATGAGAAGGAGTACAGGGAGCCACAGCCATCAGTTTAACCCCTTTAAATGATTCGGAACAAAGGGAGCCACAGCCATCAGTTTAACCACTTTAAATGAGACAGAGCAAAGGAAGCCACAGCCATCAGTTGAACCCCTTTAAATGAGACAGAGCACAGGGGGCCACAGCCATCAGTTTAAGCTCTTTAAATGATTTGGATCACAGGGAGCCACAGCCATCAGTTTACATCCTTTAAATTAAATGGAGAACAGGGAGCCACAGCCATCATTTTACATCCTTTAAATGAGATGGAGAACAGGGAGCCACAGCCATCAGTTTACATCCTTTAAATGATTTGGATCACAGGGAGCCACAGCCATTAGTTTGAGTGTTAAGAGCGGACCCAGTGACAACGTGACAGAGATAGTGACACACGTGGTCCACAGGGAGCAGGTGGCTGGCTGCTGATGTGTCGCCGTTATCGACAGAGGACAGGGAAGAAGGACCAAGGGGACAGTATGAGAGGCACAGCTGAATTACAAGTGGAGCAAAGCTTTAGATGGACAAGACAAAGAAATGTAATTAGTTTCAAAATACAGTATGTAGTAGATACAGAGTTGTTCTATCCTACACTAACAAGAATTTGAGATATACAGTATCAGCTGAATGAGTGATAATTGTATATGAAAGGCAAAGGTCTTCTTAGCTAGATTTTTTAAGAATCTTTCCCTCTAGCAGGCTTTAGTTCCTGATCAATATACAGTACAAGCCGTCTTCAATATAAGTTGCCCCTCCCTCGCATGCCTGCCTCAACTTTCGATTCCTGTTTTTCTGCAGTCAAAAGACTACAATAGCCAGAAGGCTGTTGACCAGCAAGGCAACTGTGACTGCAGTTGTTTAACATAGCAGTCATCCTATTTCCTCTAGTCTCAAAATGATTAAAAGTTTTGTTTAATTTCTTTGCTAATTGAGCAGCGTTGTTACGTGAGCCAGGTGTGGGAGAGCTACTATAACGCTCCGCAGTTTGCGGCCATTTCGCCAACGCAGGGGGTTCCTCCACATCCGTGTAGGCCGTCATTTTTTGGGACAGCTGGGACACTTTTTTCAGCTATGAACCCAGCATGAACTGGCAGGAATTCACCCATTGGGTGTTGCGTTGACTCATCTGAGCAAGGAAACACGACCATAGTGTGAATGTTCCATTTTTAATTGCAGCTGCTTCACTATTCTATGTCTTTATGTCCAACTAGGGACTGGCAGGGGACACCTCTGGTGAGGCAGTGATTTGTTGTCAGTTGAGGGGTAAAGTGAGGCCACAGAAGCAGTTATCAGAAGGTCAAAGGTCACTAAGCAGCCTCATGCAGTGGAAGAGAACTGGGCGCTAGCCTAGCCTGTTGGAGCTCAATCACAACCACACTGCACTGCATAATTTCAGATATTCAAAAAAGGACCATTTCAGTTTCTCATTTCAGCCACCATTTCAGTCTCATTTCAGTGACTTCTTCAGTCTCGGAACAACATCCTCAGTGCTGGTGTCCTGACTCCTGTCCACGTGATATCAAGGTTTAGAAGTCATGTCGTGTAAAAGTATTTTCCAGCCCTGGTGGATGGATGCTCCATTTTAAACCAGGAAGCCGGGGGATTAATAGAAAGTCCGGACACACACTAATTAAAGTTAGATTAAGGCGAGGTAAGAATGGGAGGCAATAAGGCTGGGGCCAGTGGTAATAAACAGAACAGTGGGCTGTAGGCTGGAGAATAATAAAGCAGGGCTTGAGGGGAGAGCAAAGCAGCGTAGTGTGGGCCAGAGTGCTGTACTGTAGTTGAGTGTGGTCGCCTCTGGCTTTGATGTGGCTGAGATTAGCATTAGCATAGTTAGCGTTAGTGTTTACATAAGCATTAGCATAGCCGTGGCTATAAAGCCTGAGCTGGCCAAAGACTCTTTGGCTCTGAGTAGCCTGGTGTGCGCTAACCCGAGTGACAGGCTGCCATCTCCTTACCACTAACCCGCCGCCTGGGCTGGGGATGTTATAACGAGATTATTTTCTTCCCGCTTCCCTTGTCCAGCAGCTCATTTAACCAGCACATTGAAACCAGGTCTGGGCCTCCTCGCGTCAGCTTTCAGCAGCCCACAGACTACGCCAAGTTCCCGGGACGAAGACAACACAACCTAAATTTATACCATTAGCACTTGGCATGCCTTAAAACACATTTTCAAGACAAGGCGAATTAGGCTCCTCTGTAGTGCTGAATGTGTAGGATCGTCGGCTGGCTGAGGGTTGAGTGAGAGTGGAGCGTTGAGAGCGCAGGCAGCATACTATTCCATGAGTCGGTCCTCTGCATGTGGTGGGGACATACAAGTGGAGTAAGCGGTTTGAGCTCTGCATGTTGTTGGATTCGGGGTCAACTTTGAACATTGTTATACGCATAAGCATAGTACAGTGCCTTGCGAAAGTATTCGGCCCCCTTGAACTTTGCGACCTTTTGCCACATTTCAGGCTTCAAACATAAAGATATAAAACTGTATTTTTTTGTGAAGAATCAACAACAAGTGGGACACAATCATGAAGTGGAACGACATTTATTGGATATTTCAAACTTTTTTAACAAATCAAAAACTGAAAAATTGGGCGTGCAAAATTATTCAGCCCCTTTACTTTCAGTGCAGCAAACTCTCTCCAGAAGTTCAGTGAGGATCTCTGAATGATCCAATGTTGACCTAAATGACTAATGATGATAAATACAATCCACCTGTGTGTAATCAAGTCTCCGTATAAATGCACCTGCACTGTGATAGTCTCAGAGGTCCGTTAAAAGCGCAGAGAGCATCATGAAGAACAAGGAACACACCAGGCAGGTCCGAGATACTGTTGTGAAGAAGTTTAAAGCCGGATTTGGATACAAAAAGATTTCCCAAGCTTTAAACATCCCAAGGAGCACTGTGCAAGCGATAATATTGAAATTGAAGGAGTATCAGACCACTGCAAATCTACCAAGACCTGGCCGTCCCTCTAAACTTTCAGCTCATACAAGGAGAAGACTGATCAGAGATGCAGCCAAGAGGCCCATGATCACTCTGGATGAACTGCAGAGATCTACAGCTGAGGTGGGAGACTCTGTCCATAGGACAACAATCAGTCGTATATTGCACAAATCTGGCCTTTATGGAAGAGTGGCAAGAAGAAAGCCATTTCTTAAAGATATCCATAAAAGGTGTCGTTTAAAGTTTGCCACAAGCCACCTGGGAGACACACCAAACATGTGGAAGAAGGTGCTCTGGTCAGATGAAACCAAAATTGAACTTTTTGGCAACAATGCAAGACGTTATGTCTGGCGTAAAAGTAACACAGGTCATCACCCTGAACACACCATCCCCACTGTCAAACATGGTGGTGGCAGCATCATGGTTTGGGCCTGCTTTTCTTCAGCAGGGACAGTGAATATGGTTAAAATTGATGGGAAGATGGATGGAGCCAAATACAGGACCATTCTGGAAGAAAACCTGATGGAGTCTGCAAAAGACCTGAGACTGGGACGGAGATTTGTCTTCCAACAAGACAATGATCCAAAACATAAAGCAAAATCTACAATGGAATGGTTCAAAAATAAACATATCCAGGTGTTAGAATGGCCAAGTCAAAGTCCAGACCTGAATCCAATCGAGAATCTGTGGAAAGAACTGAAAACTGCTGTTCACAAATGCTCTCCATCCAACCTCACTGAGCTCGAGCTGTTTTGCAAGGAGGAATGGGAAAAAATTTCAGTCTCTCGATGTGCAAAACTGATAGAGACATACCCCAAGCGACTTACAGCTGTAATCGCAGCAAAAGGTGGCGCTACAAAGTATTAACTTAAGGGGGCTGAATAATTTTGCACGCCCAATTTTTAAGTTTTTGATTTGTTAAAAAAGTTTTAAATATCCAATAAATGTCGCTCCACTTCATGATTGTGTCCCACTTGTTGTTGATTCTTCACAAAAAAATACAGTTTTATATCTTTATGTTTGAAGCCTGAAATGTGTCAAAAGGTCGCAAAGTTCAAGGGGGCCGAATACTTTCGCAAGGCTTTGTATATATTGGAGTGAAAGAGACAGTTTTTTTTAATGTCAGAGGTTAATGGTTCTCTGTAGAAAGACAGGTGGCTTTGGAATGTGTTGGGTGGATGGGAGGAGGTCATAAGATTGCTATAGGGGAAGCGGATGGACATCTGTGGATTAGGCGAAGGAGGGAGGAAGTGAGAAATGATGGTTTATTATCCTATCACCCTCTTCCTGTCGAACCATAAGATGTAAGGATTGGAGAGAAGGAGGAGTGCCTAAAGTGAAGTATATATACTTGTAGTGGTGAAAACATGTCTTTGTCTGAATTACAGCTGTGTCGACCCTTTGGGAAGAATTAGCTTCTCCAGTGCCCGTGAGTTATTGACTCTGAAAAATTTGAACCTAACGATGTTGTTAAGTCAAGGCGTGACTCCCCCTGCCCAGCCTGCTTTGTTAGGCCAGCAGCATACCACCCTGCATACCACTGCTGGCTTGCTTCTGAAGCTAAGCAAGGTTGGTCCTGGTCAGTCCCTGGATGGGAGACCAGATGCTGCTGGAAGTGGTGTGGGTAGGGCCAGTAGGAGGCACTCTTTCCTCTGGTCTAAAAAATATCCCAACGTCCCAGGGCGTGTACCCCCACCCTGTGTAGGGTAACGTCTTTCAGATGGGACGTTAAACGGGTGTCCTGACTCTCTGAGGTCATTAAAGATCCCATGGCACTTATCGTAAGAGATGGGGTGTTAACCCCGGTGTCCTGGCTAAATTCCCAATCTGGCCCTCAAACCATCACGGTCACCTAATAATCCCCAGTTTACAATTGGCTCATTCATCCCCTTCTCTCCCCTGGAACTATTCCCCAGGTCGTTGCTGCAAATCAGTATGTGTTCTCAGTCAACTTAAATGGTAAAATAATGGATAAATAAAATAAAAAATGCCCAGCCTGCTTGGTTAATGCTATTGACGACATTAATCTGCGGGTCACTCAACTCAAAATGGCAGTTTCATCAGGATTCAGACATGCACTCCCCCCCACAAGAGACCTATGAGATCCATGGTTGAGTGTGTCAGAGCTGTTTGGTTCCTCTGTGGGCTG
This sequence comes from Oncorhynchus clarkii lewisi, assembly GCF_045791955.1. Taxonomy (NCBI): domain Eukaryota; kingdom Metazoa; phylum Chordata; class Actinopteri; order Salmoniformes; family Salmonidae; genus Oncorhynchus; species Oncorhynchus clarkii. Next base: position 9,605,050 of record NC_092160.1, on the reverse strand, counting down.
CTATAGGCTGGCTGGTAGAGAGAGTGGGCAGACCTTCAGAAGGCAAGCTGCTCTCTGATTGGAGGAGAAAACATACAGCATCGACAGCTGCTCTCAAACAGCATCCACAGCAGTTGGTGGGATAAGTGAGTGTGTGTTTTAACCGCTTTTTGTCAGCGCGGGGTAGGCCAGGGTAGCAGAACTCCGGTTTGGGAGTAGGTGGAGGCTCTGCATCTGACTGGCTCTCCATCTGCTCTAAACTGCACTGTGTGTGTGTACTGGCTGGCACAGGTGTGTGACAGGCAGCAGCAGATCACTGTCACAGACCACTGCAGAGTAATCAAGGGGGATTTGGTTAAGCCACTAATTAGAACTGCCATGTCCAATGACGGGAGTGGAAATAAGAAGGGGAGCAGGTGACATCAGAAGATCAGTCATTTAATAGGATCAGATTATGATAGGACACATTGAGTGGGTGATTCAATAGAAATATTCTATGTTTAAAGGATCTCTCTGCTAAGTATTGACTTCCCTGGAGCTAGAAACATAATATAGATTTCTGTTAGGGCCTATTCTTCAGAGACAAGCGTTTAATTTTGCTCCCCAGATGAGATGAGAGAAGACGAGAATTGCATTCAGAGTGAAGCACATTACAGATGGGAATGGACACAGAAAGGATAGAATGGGGAAGAGATTAAGGATGAATTCATCTCTTAAATTATTATCAACTGCTCAATCGAAAACATGTAATGTGTGTGTTAGTGTGTTTGGTGTGAACCCGATGCGCATTGCAGAGTCTTAACTGGGGAGATGGCTTTCTGTTTTGGGGAGGCAAAAAAATACATTGAGGATGATTTCTAAATATAGCAGCAATCCTTCGCTGGTCCCTGAAGCCGATTTAACACAGTCTGGATTGGTGAACATCACAGCTACATCTCCTGCCTCTCTCCATCTCTCTTTCTCTCTCTCTCTCTCTCTCTCTCTGTCTCTCACTCGCTCAGGAGGGAGAGATAATTTACATAATGAGACGCTGCCACGACAACAAAACCCAAATAAGCATGGGATCAGTCAGCAGGGGCCTCGGAGGTTCCTCCCTGACACACTCTCTACTGCTTTGGGGGCCACAGCAGGAACAGACACACTCATCGGGGGCCCCAGAGAGAAGGGCCCTATAGAGGCAGGGGTTTGATTGAAACAGAGGGGGGAGGAGGAGACAGAGTCAGGGAGGACCAAATGAGCAGTCCTCTATCTCCAAGGAAGTTGGTGTGTGTTTTAGAGAGAGAGAGAGAGAGACAGAGAGAAACACAGGCCTTGATATAAAAATAATAAACCAAGGCAAAATAATTTATAGCTGACTTTTTCCTACATAACACACTTACTGCAGATCCCCTTATTGTATGAGACACTTTGAAATGTGCCTTCTGAGGTCATGCAATTCACTACTCTGGTCAAAAGAGATTAGATTAACAAAGGAAATAGAGGAACTAACACAACCTTATGAAATAATCATTGGATAGCTTATCAGAATTCATCGATAAATTGGCCCACATGGAAAACTAAAACCATAAATTACCTGTTAGTAGGAAATACCTTTATTTCCATGAAAGCTTTAAAAAGCAATTTTGGGGCCTCCCGGGTGGCGCAGTGGTTAAGGGCGCTGTACAGCTGTGCAGCGCTAGCTGTGCCACCAGAGACTCTGGGTTCACGCCTAGGCTCTGTCGCAACCGGCCGCGACCGGGAGGTCTGTGGGGCGACGTACAATTGGCCTAGCGTCGTCCGGGTTAGGGAGGGTTTGGCCGGTAGGGATATCCTTGTCTCATCGTGCACTAGCGACTCCTGTGGCGGGTTGGGCGCAGTGCATGTTTGGCAGATGCACGGTGTTTCCTCCGACACATTGGTGCGGCTGGCTTCCGGGTTGGATGCGTGCTGTGTTAAGAAGCAGTTCGGCTTGGTTGGGTTGTGTTTCGGAGGACGCATGACTTTCGACCTTCGTCTCTCCCGAGCCCGTACGGGAGTTGTAGCGATGAGACAAGATAGTAGCTACTAAACAATTGGATACCACAAAATTGCGGAGAAAAAAGGGGATAATTTTTTTTTTTAAAGCAATTTTGGCTTGACAGACATGCCACATATTTTCAAATACATCCAACTTTTACACAAAATACACAAAAAAATTGAAATATTTTGGACATCTGAGCAATCTTGAGGGTATCCTATACAGAACCTTGCAGAGAGCCTATGCAACTGACAATATTTTATAAAATAATATAAACAATCAGTTATTTGAAAATAACTGATATTGGCACAGTATATTGCGAATGTTGGAACATAACTAAAGAGATTACAGTTAACAAAAATGTACGATTAATCCAGTATAAATTATTGTATAAAATGTATTATAGAGACAAAATGCACAAATTCTACAGCACAACGGCAGAATCATGTCTTTATTTTTTATAAAAATGTGTTTTTACTTTTTACCCCTTTTTCGTGATTTCCAATTGGTAGTTCAGTCTTATCTCATCTCTGCAACTCCCAAATGGACTCGGGAGAGGCGAAAGTCGAGACACGTCCCTGCCGTGCCGCACTGCTTCTTGACACACTGCTCGCTTAACCCGGAAGTCAGCCGCACCAATGTGTCAGAGGAAACACCGTACAACTGCCGACCAAAGTCAGCGTGCAGGCGCCCAGCCCGCCACAAGCAGTCACTAGAGTGTGATGAGACAAGGACATTCTGGTCTGCCAAACCTTCCCCTAACCCGGACAACACTGGGTCAATTGTGTGCCGCCTCATGGGTCTCCCGGTCAACGCTGACTGCGACACAGCCTGGGATTTAACCCGGGTCTGTAGTGATGCCTCTAGCACTGCGATGCAGTGGATTAGTCCGCTGCACCACCCGGGAGGCAGAATCCTATCGTAAGTGTAAAACTAATAATGACTCAATAACCCATGCTATCTGGGAATGCTATGTCTGGAATTTGTGGGAGGAGCTAGAAAGTTGGATGTCAGAAGTATTCAAATGTAAACCTACTTTTAGTCAGTCTACCTGCATATTTCAAGACAAGGCATATGAGTGTGTAATGAGATACCCAATGGGCTGGGCAATTATTTTCTCATCACCCTTTTGAAAGAACGTATATTAAAAATGTGGAAATCAATTAATCTGCAATCATCAGCACAATGAAAAAATCGAACAACTTACTATTTAGATATTGAAATAGCATGAGCGACAGAGGAAAACTAATTGGTACAATTGAAGGCCATGTGGCAAACAATAATGCAGGCACTAGGGATGGAGGTGTGAGCATGCGGGTCTGGGCAGAGAAAATTAAGTTGTTGTTTGTGGACATCTGTACATTTTTGTTCGTATGTGTATATTTGTATTTGGTGTGAAAAATTAATTAAAATGACAAAATAAATATTATTTAAAAAAATGAATTTAGGAACTAACATTACAGGTGGATGGCAATGAAAACTGTACCGCAGAGGCACAAAATAAGTTAGAGGAAAAACAAGAAGAACTGGAGAAACTTATTTAAGAACGATCAAGTGTCATATATTACAAAAATGTGCCAAATTCTTTTAGAATCTTCAAAAAATGGTAGACTATCAAATACTTAGCAAGGTCTGATTTCACTTTTACTAAAACAGGACCCAGTTGGTGAGTATAAAAGATCCAGTCCATTTAACAAACTGGAGGCCCCTTACACTTCAATGTTGTGATGCAAAACTCCTGGCAAAATACATTGCACATAGAATTAGAAAGGTTTTACCGGACATTATTAATCATGATCAGACAGTGTTTTTGCATGGATGATACATTGGTGATAAAATACGACAATTACATGAAACAATAGAACACTATGAAACATCAAAGAATGCATGCCTGGTCTTCATAGCAGATTTCAAAAAGGACTTTGATAAAATACGACTAGAATGTGTATATATAAATGCCTGGACTATTTACATTTCTGTGAATCTCTTATACAATGGGTTAAAGTTATGTATAGCAACTCCAGATGTAAAATAGTAAATAACGGTTAAAGTAGTGAACTATCAAGAGGAGTTAAGCAAGGTTGTCCATTCTCTCCATATCTATTTGTTTTGGCTATCGCAAAATGTTAGCTATTAAAATAAGATCCAACAATAATATCAGGGGCTAGAAATCCACTGCTTAAAAACAAAAATGTCAATGTATGCCAATGACTCCAGTTTTCTCTTAAGTCTGCAATCTGGATCCCTGTATGGTCTCATTGACAATCTGGATAATTTCTCAGGTCTCTCTGGACTAAAACCTAATAATATTATGTATTGGAACATTAAACTACACAACTTTTACATTACCCAGTAGTTGACCAATAAAATATACTCACTACAACACATTTCAATAGAAACTTCTCAAAAATAGACCGATCTTGCAACCATGTCGAGTTAAATACCTGTCTATTTAGGGAGAAATCACACTAATGAACTCTTTAGTCATATTACAGTTTACTTATCTACTTATGTTGCTGCCTACTCCAGATGACTTGTTTTTCAAATTATATGAGCAAAAAATATTTAACTTTATTTGGAACGGTAAGCCAGACAAAACGAAATGTGCTTATTTATATAATGGATACGAGTTTGGGGGGCTAAAATGATTAAATATTAAAGCATTAAACCTCTCACTAAAAGCTTCAGTCATACAAAAGTTATACTTAAACCCAAACTGGTCCTCCAGTAGATTAGTAAGAATGGCTCACCTGCTGTTCAAAAATGGCCTTTTTGCCTTTATCCAGATTACAACCTCTCATGAAAATGAAACCTTGTTCAAAGTATTGCCTTTTCTGAAACAAGCAATACAAAGCTGGTTAAAATTTAAATTTCATCCTCCTGAAAAGACAAATCAAATATTACAACAAATATTATGGTTAAACTCAAATATACTTTTATGAAAAAACATTCTTAATGGATAATTACATTTTAAAAAATTATTTGCTAATGATAGTATGAATAGGAATGGTGAAGTTATGTAACACATGCAGCTATCAAAAATCTATGGGAATGTTTGCTCTGTCCAAAGTTATGACCAACTGATTGCAGCATTACTGCAGAAATGGAGGAGACAAGTGAAAAGGGTAAAAGTAGGGACCTTACTTGTCTGCCCTATATTAAAGACCAAAATTGGTGAAAAAAATTGTAATGAATAGAAAAATATACCACGTTCATTTTGAGGACCAAAATGTTGACCGTTGAGCCATACAGATAGTTCCGATTCCATGGCACATGATTTTTGAACTGACACACAAAACAATGCTCCATTCAAAACATCAAGTTTTCTATTTTAATTATTATTATTATTATTATTATTATAATTATAAATTATTATACAATAATTCTGGCCACCAACAGAATGTTATTTATTTATATATATATATATATATATATATATATATATATGGGGCATACAACCATCTCAGCCCTGCAGATTTTGCTGCAAAGAGATAGAATCAATATAACATTTGTTATGGTATTGCCCCTATGTAAATTGTTTCTGGTCACAGGTTCAGGAAAAATCACAACGTTCACTTAAAACTAACAAATAGCACTGTTGGGCGAGTTGGAAGCCATGGTCAATCAATTAGCAATATAATAATACTCTTATATATATATATATAGTTGAAGTCGGAAGTTTACATACACCTGAGCCAAATACATTTAAACTCAGTTTTTCACAATTCCTGACATTTAATCCTAGTAAACATTCCCTGTCTTAGGTCAGTTAGGATTACCACTTTATTTTAAGAATGTGAAATGTCAGAATAATAGTAGAGAGAATAGTTTATTTCAGCTTCTATTTCTTTCATCACATTCCCAGGGGGTCAGAAGTTTACATACACTCAATTAGTATTTGGTAGCATTGCCTTTAAATTGTTTAACTTGGGTCAAATGTTTCGGGTAGCCTTCCACAAGCTTCCCACAATAAGTTGGTTGAATTTTGGCCCATTCCTCCTGGCAGAGCTGGTGTAACTGAATCAGGTATGTAGGCCTCCTTGCTCGCACATGCCTTTTCAGTTCTGCCCACACATTTCCTATGAGATTGAGGTCAGGGCTTTGTGATGGCCACTCCAATACCTTGACTTTGTTGTCCTTAAGCCATTTTGCCACAACTTTGGAAATATGCTTGGGGTCATTTTTTCACCAAGCTTTAACTTCCTGACTGAGATGTTGCTACAATATAGCCACATAATTTTCCTCCCTCATGATGCCATCTATTTTGTGAAGTGCACCAGTCCCTCCTGCAGCAAAGCACCACCGCAACATGATGCTGCCACCCCCGTGCTTCACTTTTGGGATGGTGTTCTTTGGCTTGCAAGTGTCACCCTTTTTCCTCCAAACATAACAATGGTCATTATGGCCAAACAGTTCTATTTTTGTTTCATCAGACCAGAGGACATTTCTCCAAAAGTACGGTCTTTGTCCCCATGTGCAGTTGCAAACCGTTGCACTTTTTGCACCAATGTATGTTCATCTCTAGGACACAGAACGCGTCTTCTTCCTGAGCGGTATGACGGCTGCGTGGTCCCATGGTGTTTATACTTGCGTGCTATTGTTTTTACAGATATACGTGGTACCTTCAGGCATTTGGAAATTGCTCCAAAAGATGAACCAGTGGAGGTCCACAATTTTTTTCTGATGTCTTGGCAGATTTTCCCATGATGTCAAGCAAAGAGGCACTGAGTTTGAAGGTAGGCCTTGAAATACATCCACAGGTACACCTCCAATTGACTCAAATGATGTCAATTAGCCTATCAGAAGCTTCTAAAGCCATGACATCATTTTCTGGAATTTTCCAAGCTGTTTAAAGGCACAGTCAACTTAGTGTATGTGAACTTCTGACCAACTGGAGTTGTGATACAGGGAGTTAGTTATAAGTGAAATAATCTGTCTGTAAACAATTGTTGGAAAAATTACTTGTGTCATGCACAAAGTAGATGTCCTAACCGACTTGCCAAAACTATAGTTTGTTAACAAGAAATTTGTGGAGTGGTTGAAAAACTAGTTTTAATGACTCCAACCTAAGTGTATGTAATTTTCCGACTTCAACTGGACAATCTGTGTCTAGTATCAGATTAGAAAGGTTCATAATTCATGTAAGATATCACAGCACCCAGAAAGCCCTCAGAACTGCCTCAATTTGTTGGGGCATGGACTCCACGAGATGTCGAAAGCATTCCACAGGGATGCTGGCACATGCTGGCTCCAATGCTTCCCACAGTTGTCAAGTTGGTTGGATGTCCTTTGGGCGGAGGACCATTCTTTACACACAGGGGAAACTGTCGAGTGTGAAAAACCCAGCAGTTTTGCATTTCTTGACACAAACCGGAGTGCCGGGCACTAGCTACCCTTTTTTAGTCTTGCCCATTCACCCTCTGAATGGCACACATATACAATCCATGTCTCAATTGTATTAAGGCAAAAAAAAAATGTTTTAGCCTGTTTCCTTCCTTTCATCTACACTGATTGAAGTAAATTTAACAAATGACATCAATAAGGGATCGTACCTTTCACCTGGATTCACCTGGTCAGTCTATGTCATGGAAGGAGCAGTTGTCCTTTAATGTTTTGTACACTCAGTGTATATTGAAATGTATTTTTGTCATGTAATACTGTGTAGAACATGTATGTGAAATAAATGTATGTAGCAAAATATCTGTAAAAATAAGAGTGCAATACATGGTTGCTTAGGGTCCTTCAAAAGGGTTGGGGGTGTTTGAAATACATAATACTTCTCTAATGTTTTATGTATGTGTTGAAATTGTCAAATACATTTTAACAAATAATAGTCCCTAACAGCGGAACTGACTCTGTCATAAATGGGATGAACACTGCTGAGGGGAGACTGAAAAGGTTACACGAATAAGCACGAACCACTTCAGCCTTGCTTAAAGGTTACACTGGGAAATGAAGACACTGTGCTCCCATTCCTCACAACTCCAACACACCCTGGTTCTCTAAGAAACCTACTGTAGTCTGAGTTGTAGTCTGAATTGGCCTCCTGAGATTTTGACCACCATCTTGGATGAGATTTTGGCCCTCTCTTTAACAGAGAGGGCCAGCTACTTGTTTCCATTTGGTTAGAATGAAGTGCTGTGTTTTCATAGCCAGGCAGGGATACACAAAACTGTCACGCCCTCCACTCTCTAACCCTGGAGCTGTGTCTTTGTGCTTGGTGTTCAGTCTCAACCCCTAACACAGGACATTAACACACTGCAGCCACACCACATCTCTGTTTGTGGTCTCTGTGTTTTATTATTCAGAGACAAAACACCTATCTCAAGCAATCAGAACTCTCTGTGCCGTGCTCTTCTGTGTGCACTCAAGGAAGTCCTGAGTGTGCGTGCGCTGTGACCTCTACCCAAAACCGCCTTAAGAGATGATTCTCATTTTCACACTGTATCCTGTGTGTGTGTGTGTGTGTGTGGCTCTCTTTCTGCCATGTTGTTCCAGTTCTGCAAAACCTGAGTCTCACTGTTCTCTCTCTGTTCTGTTTCTTAACCAGAATGAAAGGCATCTGCTGTTTGTTTATTGCCCCAGGTTTGGCTGTACACAAGCAGATAGGATTAAGGGTTTATGAGTGTGTTTAGCATGTTCTGTCCCTGTGTGTGGGTGTGTGTGTGTGTGTGTGTGTGTGTGTGTGTGTGTGTGTGTGTGTGTGTGTGTGTGTGTGTGTGTGTGTGTGTGTGTGTGTGTGTGTGTGTGTGTGTGTGTTTGTGCGCTCATTGGTGTGTGAGAGTGTGTGTCGTGAAGCAGCTAGTCCTCACAAGCCTATGTGTTGCCCCTGAGGGTGTCCACATAATTGAGTGTTTGCTGTGTGCTGCACCTCTCTCTCTTCTCCCACTCTCTCCCTCTTTCCTCTCCTACATCTGTCTCCTACAGTAGCAGCTCTGACCATACTTACAACCAATGGGGACAGAGAGGTCCTCTGTAGCTCAGTTGGTAGAGCATGGCGCTTGCAACACCAGGATAGTAGGCTCGATTCCGGGGAACACACGCACGTTAACATTTGGATTCAAGCTTCTGCTAAATGGCATATATTCATAGTTAGAGGGAGAGCATTCTATAGTCTGAAGGTCTTACCATTATGATACAGAATGTGTCTGTACATATGAATTAATCAGAGACGGGCTGTCTGACTGTATGAAAGCACTGTCACAGTCACTATGTGACACACTGGTGGGGGGGGTGTAGGCTTAAATAACACACAGGCTACATATACTGTGCACACTACTCTGTAAGGCGTTGTTAGTCGAGCCACTTTTTATTTATTATGAGGAATATTCAATATAGCTTACTTAGCTTTGACAATCTATATCAATTGCATTTTATGTTTCTATGAATGGCACTGTGCTGAATCATCAGTTTGTGGTCACATATGTTTGTGTTATGTATCTTTGTAAGATCAGCATCAGGTCAGCATCACTGCTTGGTTTTGGGTCATAAAGTATTTTTTAGCCTGTGATTAGCATTGTGCTCGTTATAGAGGAACAGACTGCTTTTGTAGCACCTTACAGGGGCCATATTCAGGAACATAAAACTGTTTTTCTCACCATCTCAATATAGGCAAATATCTCAGTAACAGCTCACAGGGTGACGCCAGTGCCAGACTTTGGTGTTGGGGAGAGAACACTGAGAAACAAACTGTTCTGTTTTCTAGCCTAACGAGGCTTTGAACTTCTCTTTCAAAGGCCTTTATCTTTTCATCCCAGTGCAGGGGAAGAAAAAGACTGTCAGAATGAAGGGAGAGAAAGAGTAAACGAGAGGCGCTAGGTGGAAGCTCTGCTTTTATCTGGCCTGCTAATAAGGCGCTGTGGCTGGGGTGCGGTGGCTGGGGGAGGATAGGGACTGGGTAATGACCATTGGCATCCCCCTTAGCGTGGGTGACGACCAAGCCCACACGTGGTGCCCACCTCCGGATCTCCCTATGTGAGACCCGTCTGTACCCCCCCACCCACCCGATAACCCTTCCCCGCCCCTGTCATCTAGGGGCTACTATCTACATAACATGACATTCTCATCAAACTTCTCATTACAAAATCATGGGCATTAATATGGAGTTGGTCCCCCCTTTGCTGCCATAAAAGCCTCCACTCTTCTGGGAAGGCTTTCCACTAGATATTTGAACTTTGCCGCTAGGATTGCTTCCATTCATCCACAAGAGCATTAGTGAGGTCAGGCACTGATGTTGGGCGATTAGACCTGTCTCGCAGTCTGCGTTCCAATTCATCCCAAAGGTGTTCGATGGAGTTGAGGTCAGGGCTCTGTGCAGGCCAGTCAAGTTCTTCCACACCAATCTCGAACATTTCTGGTCGAGATTGTATGGACCTCACTTTGTGCACGGGGGCATTGTCATGCTGAAACAGGAGAGAGCCTTCCCAAAACTGTTGGCACAAAGGTGGAAGCACAGAATCATCTAGAATGTCATTGTATGCTGTAGCATTAATATTTCCCTTCACTGGAACTAAGGGGCCTAGCTCGAAACATGAAAAACAGCCCCAGACCATTATTCCTCCAACACCAAACTTTACAGTCGGCACAATGCATTAGGGCTGGTAGCATTTTCCTGGCATCCGGAAAACCCAGATTAATCCGTCGGACTGCCAGATGGTGAAGCGTGATTCATCAGTCCAGAGAATGCATTTCCACTGCTCCAGATTCCAATGGCAGCGAGCTTCACCACTCTAGCTGACGCTTGGCATAGCTAATGGTCATCTTAGGCTTGTGAGCAGTTCTTGTGCTGACTTTGCTTCCAGAGGCAGTTTGGAACTCGGTAGTGAGTGTTGCAACTGAGGACAGCGCTACGCGCTTCAGCACTCAGCGGTCCCGTTCTGTGGCCTACAACTTTGCAGGTGAGCCGTTGTTTCTCCTAGATGTTTCCACTTCACAATAACAGCACTTACAGTTGCACTTGCAGAAATTTGAAGAACTGACTTGTTGGAAAGGTTGCATCCTATGACGTTGCCACGTTGAAAGTCACTGAGCTCTTCAGTAAGGCCATTCTACTGCCAATGTTTGTCTATAGAGATTGCATGGCTGTGTGCTCAATTTTATACACCTGTCAGCAACGGGTGTGGCTGAAATATCCGAATCTATTCATTTGAAGGGGTGTCCACATACTTTTGTGTATATCTAATGTACATTCAACTTTTGCGTTGTATGAAGTCTGATGCATTGATATACTTGTTACTGATGTATATTGTAATTCCATGTTTGTAAATGTGTGCTGCCTTCGCTCTGGCTCACAAAAAAATCAAATCTCAATGTCACCTTCGATAAATATATGCACACCCCAATGGATAGAGAACACATCCTGCACGTAAACCATTTGGACACGGTTCATTTTGGTTGAAGTGCAAATTCAACTACACATCGGCCATTTTGAGGCATCTGCGAGTCAACTGGGTGACTTCAATGGTGGGCGTCCAGCCAGATGTAGGAAGGAAGAGGAACCATGGGTCTAAAGCTTTTCTTGGAGCGAAGGGCAGTGTGTACATTTTGGGTGTGAAATCAGATTATTTCATGTGTGTTGTTGGTGTGTATGTACTGTGTATTTATATGACTGATTATATAAAAGCTGGGTGTGTGAGTGTTTGTAAATGTGTGCAAGCTGTGGGTGTAAGGGAGTGTTTTTGATCTATGTATAAATGTATGCAGTATCCCTGCTTGTGCATAGGTGCAGGCATGTGTGTGTCCGTATGTATTAGACAAGTATGTTGATGCGCCGTGTATGTGAGTGTGTGTGCATGCATGTGGCAGAGCACTGAGGGACAGATGGCTATTCTGCTCCTGTGTTCCCTCTTGCCGGTGCCTCCTCAGTCCTTGGCTCCCAATCTCCATCCTGCCTTGGCTGAGGGATCACACGTGTACACACACACACACACACACACACACACACACACACACACACAACATGTGTTTGGACTCCCATGTATTTATTGTGTATATATTTTTTGAACTGCGAATAACCATTTAAGTGCTCTAAAGGTTCTTTGAGTGATTATGGTTCCACATAAAGTGCCTTCAGAAAGTATTCAGACCCCTTGACTTCTTCCACATTTTGTTACATTACAGCCTTATTCTAAAATTGATAAACACAATTAAAACCCTCTTATGCAAATGTATAAAAACTTTAAAAACAGATATCCATTTACACAAGTATTCAGACCCTTTTTCTAAGAGACTTGAAATTGAGCTCAGGTGCATCCTGTTTCCATTGACCATCCTTGAGATGTTTCTACAACTTAATTGGAGTCCACCTCTGGTAAATTCAAATGATTGGACATGATTTGGAAAGACACACATCTGTCTATATGGTTCCACAGTTGACAGTGCACGTCAGAGCAAAAACCAAACTATGAGGTCAAAGGAATTGTCCATAGAGCTCAGAGACAGGATTGTGTCGAGGCACAGATATGGGGAAGGGTACCAAAACATTTCTAAAGCGTTAAAGGTCCCAAGAATACAGTGGCCTCCATCATTCTTAAATGGAAGAAGTTTGGAACCACCAAGACTCTTCCTAGAGCTGGCCACCCGGGCAAACTGAGTAATCGGGGGTTAAGGGCATTGGTCAGGGAGGTGACCAAGAACCCGGTGGTCACTTTGACTGAGCTCCAGAGTTCCTCTGTGGAGATGGGAGAACCTTCCAGAAGGACAACCATCTCTGCAGCACTCCACCAATCAGTCCTTTATGTTAGAGTGGCCATACGGAAGCTTGCCAAAAGTTTGCCAAAAGTCACATAAAGACTCTCAGACTATGAGAAACAAAATTCTCTGGTCTGATGAAATCAAGATTGTTTTTCAGCGTAGTACTGCAAAACTAGTCAGGATCGAGGCAAAGATGAACGAAGTAAAGTGCAGAGAGATCCTTGATGAAAACCTGCTCCAGAGCGCTGACGACCTCAGACTGGGGTGAAGGTTCAACTCCCAACAGAAAAACGATCATAAGCACACAGACAAGACAATGCAGGAGGCTTCGGGAAAAGTCTCTGAATGTCCTTGCGTGGCCAGGCCAAAGCCCAGACTTTAACCTGCTCTAACATCTCTGGAGAGACCTGCAAACGTGTTAACCCTCGCAAGGCTGCCAGCCCAGACTGCAAAAGGTGGCTCTACAAAGTATTGACTTTGGGAGCGTGAATAGTTATGCACGCTCAAGTTCTGTTTTTTTTCCTTGTTTCCTGTTTGATTCACAATGCAAAATATTTTGCAACTTCAAAGTGGTAGACATGTTGTCAAATCAAATCAAATTTGTTTATATAGCCCTTCGTACATCAGCTGATATCTCAAAGTGCTCAAAGCCTAAAACCCCAAACCACAAGCAATGCAGGTGTAGAAGCACGGTGGCTAGGAAAAACTCCCTAGAACGGCCAAAACCTAGGAAGAAACCTAGAGAGGAACCAGGCTATGAGGGGTGGCCAGTCCTCTTCTGGCTGTGCCGGATGGAGATTATAACAGAACATGGCCAAGATGTTCAAATGTTCATAAATTACCAGCATGGTCAAATAATTATAATCACAGTAGTTGCCGAGGGTGCAGCAAGTCAGCACCTCAGGAGTAAATGTCAGTTGGCTTTTCATAGCCGATCATTAAAAGTATCGCTACCACTCCTGCAGTCTCTTGAGAGTTGAAAACAGCAGGTCTGGGAAAGGTAGCACGTCCGGTGAACAGGTCAGGATTCTTTAGCCGCAGGCAGAACAGTAGAAACTGGAGCAGCAGCACGGCCAGGTGGACTGGGGACAGCAAAGAGTCATCATGCCAGGTAGTCCTGAGGCATGGTCCTAGGGCTCAGGTCCTCCGAGAGAAAGAGAGAATTAGAGAGAGCATACTTAAATTCACACAGGACACCGGATAAGACAGGAGAAGTACTCCAGATATAACAAACTGACCCTAGCCCCCCGACACATAAACTACTGCAGTATAAATACTGGAGGCTGAGACAGGAGGGGTCAAGAGAGACTGTGGCCCCATCCGATGATACCCCTGGACAGGGCCAAACAGGAAGCATATAACCCCACCCACTTTGCCAAAGCACAGCCCCCACACCACTAGAGGGATATCTTCAACCCCCAACTTACCATCCTGAGACAAGGCCGAGTATAGCCCACAAAGATCAACGCCATGGCACAACCCAAGGGGGGGCGCCGACCCAGACAGGAAGATCACGTCAGTGACTCAACCTTCTCAAGTGACGCACCCCTCCTAGGGAGGGCATGAAAGAGCACCAGTAAGCCAGTGACTCAGCCCCTATAATAGGGTTAGAGGCAGAGAAGCCCAGTGGAGAGAGTGGAGTCAGCCAGGCAGAGACAGCAAGGGCAGTTCGTTGCTCCAGAGCCTTTCCGTTCACCTTCACACTCCTGGGCCAGACTACACTCAATCATATGACCCACTGAAGGGATGAGTCTTCAGTAAAGACTTAAAGGTTGAGACCGAGTCTGCGTCTCTCACATGGGTAGGCAGACCATTCCATTAAAATGGAGCTCTATAGGAGAAAGCCCTGCCTCTGTTTGCTTAGCAATTCTAGGGACAATTAGGAGGCCTGCGTCTTGTGACCATAGTGTACGTGTAGGTATGTACGGCAGGACCAATTTAGAAAGATAGGTAGGAGCAAGCCCATGTAATGCGTTGTAGGTTAGCAGTAAAACCTTTAAATCAGCCCTTGCCTTAACAGGAAGCCAGTGTAGGGTGGCTAGCACTGGAGTAATATGTTCAAATTTTTTGGTTCTAGTCAGGATTCTAGCAGCCGTATTTAGCACTAACTGAAGTTTATTTAGTGCTTTATCCGGGTAGCCGGAAAGTAGAGCATTGCAGTAGTCTAACCTAGAAGTAACAAAAGCATGGATACATTTTTCTGCATTATTTTTGGACATTAAGTTTCTGATTTTTGCAATGTTACGTAGATGGAAAAAAGCTGTCCTTGAAATAGTCTTGATATGTTTGTCAAAAGAGAGATCAGGGTCCAGAGTAACGCTGAGGTCCTTCACAGTTTTATTTGAGACGACTGTACAACCATCAAGATTAATTGTCAGATTCAACTGAAGATCTCTTTGTTTCTTGGGACCTAGAACAAGCATCTCAGTTTTGTCCGAGTTTGCAGCCATCCACCTCCTTATGTCTGAAACACAGGCTTTTAGCGAGGGTAATTTTGGGGCTTCACCATGTTTCATTGAAATTTACAGCTGTGTGTCATCCGCATAGCAGTGAAAGTTAACATTATGTTTTCGAAAGACATCCCCAAGAAGTAAAATATATAGTGAAAACAATAGTGGTCCTAAAACGGAACCTTGAGGAACACCGAAATTTGCAGTTGATTTGTCAGAGGACAAACCATTCACAGAGACAACCTGATATCTTTCCGACAGATAAGATCTAAACCAGGCCAGAACTTGTCCGTGTAGACCAATTTGGGTTTCCAATCTTTCCAAAAGAATGTGGTGATCGATGGTATCAAAAGCAGCGCTAAGGTCTAGGAGCACGACGACAGATGCAGAGCCTCAGTCTGACGCCATTAAAAGGTATTTTACCACCTTCACAAGTGCAGTCTCAGTTCTATGATGGGGTCTAAAACCAGACTGAAGCATTTCATATACATTGTTTGTCTTCAGGAAAAGCTTTAAAAATGTTGAGAGGAACGGAAGATTCGATTTAGGCTGATAGTTTTTTATATTTTCTGGGTCAAGGTTTGGCCTTTTCAAGAGAGGCTTTATTACTGCCACTTTTAGTGAGTTTGGTACACATCCGGAGGGAGGGCCAAGCACAGGAAGCAGCTCTTTCAGGAGTTTAGTTGGAATAGGGTCCAGTATGCAGCTTGAAGGTTTAGAGGCCATGATTATTTTCATCATTGTGTCAAGAAATATAGTACTAAAACACTTGAGTGTCTCTCTTGATCCTAGGTCCTGGCAGAGTTGTGCAGACACAGGACAACTGAGCTTTGAAGGAATACCCAGATTTAAAGAGGAGTCTGTAATTTGCTTTCTAATGATCATGATCTTTTCATCAAAGAAGTTCATGAATTTATTACTGCTGAAGTGAAAGTCATCCTCACTTGGGGAATGCTGCTTTTTAGTTAGCTTTGCGACAGTATCAAAAATACATTTAGGATTGTTCTTATTTTCCTCAATTAAGTTGGAAAAATAGGATGATCGAGCAGCAGTGAGGGCTCTTCGATATTGCACAGTACTGTCTTTCCAAGATAGTTGGAATACTAGTTGTTGTGTTGTAAAACAAATGATACAAACCCCCCAAAAACCTATTTAATTCCAGGTTGTAAGCAAACAAAATAGGAAAAATGCCAAGGGGGTGAATACTTCGCTTTAGATTTGTGTGTATTTGGTTGTTGTTGAGGAATTGTTCGATTACTTGTTAGATATTACTGCACTGTCGGAATTAGAAGCACAAGCATTTCGCTACACTCGCATTAACATCTGCTAACCATGTGTATGTGACCAAACAAATTTGATTTGATTTGAAAATAGCTGTGCAGCAAAGTATATTGTAAGCAGGTGCTTCTACACAGGTGTGGTTCCTGAGTTAATTAAGCAATTAACATCCCATCATGCTTTGGGTCATGTATAAAAATGTTGGGCTGCCCGTTATTTTGGCCATTATTTGGCTACCATTGCTATGCCCCAATAGGATGACAATGCCCCCATCAACAGGGCACGAGTGGTCAATGGTCACGGATTGGTTTAATGAGCATGAAAATGATATAAACCATATGCCATGGCCATCTCAGTCACTAGATCTCAACACACTTGAACACTTATGGGAGGTTCTGGAGTGGCGCCTGAGAAAGCGTTTTCTACCACCTTCAACAAAACACAAGATTAGGACATTTCTTGTGGAAGAATAGTGTCGCATCCCTACAATAGTTCCTGACACTTGTGGAATCTATGCCAAGGTGCATTGAAGCTGTTCTGGCTCGTGGTTGCCCAACGTCCTATTAAGACCCTTTAAGTTAGTGTTTCCTTTATTTTGTACATGTATATGAGGCCATTTCTGTTTATTTTGGCTTGTTGTACCCTGTGGTTGAGCGGGCTGCCTACTCTGCACTTACTGCTAACCCTGCAACTCCAAAAGGCCTGACCCCCTGTAGAATCCTGACCAACAGGCTAATTGTTACGACAGGTCCCAGGCCCAGCAGTTTCTGTGTAAAACGTTCCTCCCCCCGTCCCCATGCTCCTTCCTCCAGCAGTTTGTACTCTATGTAAATGTCATGCTCCTGTCTTTCTCACGTGTGTGTGTGTCAGCTGGCTGCAGTGTGAACATTCATCTGTGTGTGCTGACTGGGGCGTGAACAGCGGGCCGCATGTGTGTGTGACATGTAGATGTAGAGGCAATAAGGAATCACTTATGCGGAGACTGGAGCCTTATGATTTATTCAGAGAGAGTGGAATCAGGAGAAAAGGTTGTGTTCCCAACCTGCTGCCCTACCTCCATGCACACCGCACTGAATTACACCCCAGGCCCTGCATGTGTGTTTCAGGGTGAGATCCTTTTGTCTCTTTCTCTTTCTAGCTCTCAATCACTCACTCACTCACTCACTCACTCACTCTCTTTCTCCCTCTCTCTCCATATCACTCACTCTCTCTCACTCTTTCTCTCTCTGTCTCTTTCTCTCTCTGTCTCACTCTCTCTCCATATCCCTCTCACTCACTCACTCACTCACTCTCTCTTTCTGTGTCTGCTGTCTTTTGTAGCAGACTTGGAGGCAGATCAAACGCTGGGAGTGTGAGAGCAGGTTTAGAGAGGAGGGAGCTTTGTGCTGTTTGATCCTGTTTTAACAGCCTGCCTGATTGTGTTTGAATGGGCTTTTAATACACACAGGAACAGGACCATACAGGACCATACAGCTGCCTTAGTGCCTTACTGCTCGTGACTGGTCCCTGATGATCCAAATCAACCCCATCAACATTATTGGGCATCACAGTGTGATTTTGAGATAGAGGTTCCTCTGATGGTTTGAGGTGCAATTGTCTTGTACTCAAAATACATACAGTTGAAGTCGGAAGTTTACATACACTTAGGATGGAGTCATTAAAACTAGTTTTTCAACCGCTCCACAAATGTCTTGTTAACAAACTATAGTTTTGGCAAGTCGGTTAGGACATCTACTTTGTGCATGACACAAGTAATTTTTCCAACAATTGTTTACAGACAAGTTTATGGCTTTAGAAGCTTCTGATCGGCTAATTGACATCATTTCAGTCAATTGGAGGTGGACTTGTGGATGTATTTCAAGGCCTACCTTAAAACCCAGTGCCTCTTTGCTTGACATCATGGAAAAATCTAAATAAATCAGGAAATAATGTGTAGACCTCCACAAGTCTGGTTCATCCTTGGGAGCAATTTCCAAATACCTGAAGGTACCACGTTCATCTGTACGCAAGTATAACCACCATGGGACCACGCAGCCATCATTTCGCTCAGGAAGGAGACGCGTTCTGTCATACTATGAACATGCTTTGGTGCGAAAAGTGCAAATCAATCCCAGAACAACAGCAAAGGACCTTGTGAAGATGCTGGAGGAAACAGGTACACTCAGCAAGGAAGAAGCCACTGCTCCAAAACCACCATATAAAAAGCCAGACTACGGTTTGCAACTGCACATGGGGACAAAGATCGTACTTTTTGGAGAAATGCCCTCTGGTCTGATGAAACAAAAATGGAACTGTTTGGCCATAACGACCATCGTTATGTTTGGAGGAAAAAGGATGAGGCTTGCAAGCCGAAGAACACCATCCCAACCGTGAAGCATGGGGGTGGCAGCATCATGTTGTGATGGTGCTTTGCTGCAGGAGGGACTGGTGCACTTCACAAAATAGATGCTATCATGAGGTAGGAAAATTATGTGGATATAATGAAGCGACATCTCATTACATCAGTCAGGAAGTTAAAGCTTAGTCGCAAATGGGTCTTCCAAATGGACAATGATCCCAAGCATACTTCCAAAGTTGAGGCAAAATGGCTTACGGACAACAAAGTCAAGGCATTGGAGTGGCCATCACAAAGCCCTTACCTCAATCCCATAGAGATTTGTGGGCAGAACTGAAAATCATGTGTGAGCAAGGAGGCCTACAGACCTGACTCAGTTACACCAGCTCTGTCAGGAGGAATGGGCCAAAATTCACCCAACTTATTGTGGGAAGCTTGTGGAAGGCTACCCAAAATGTTTGACCCAAGTTAAACAATTGAAAGGCCATGCTACCAAATACTAATTGAATGTATGTAAACTTCTGACCCACTGGGAATGTGATGAAAGAAATAAAAGCTGAAATAAATTATTCTCTTTACTATTATTCTGACATTTCACATTCTTAAAATAAAGTTTGGATCCTAACTGACCTAAGACAGGGAATGTTTACTAGGACTAAATGTCAGAAATTGTGAAAAACTGCATTTGGCTAAGGTGTATGTAAGTGTACATTGAACAAAAATATAAATGCAACATGTAAAGTGTTGGCCCCATATTTCGTGAGCTGAAAAAGATCCCAGAAATGTTCCATAAGCCCAAAAAGCTTATTTCTCACAAATGTGGTGCCCAAATCGGTTCACATCCCTGCTAGTGAGCATTTCTCCTTTACCAAGATAATGCATCCACCTGACAGATGTGGCATATCAAGAAGCTGATTAAACACATCATCATTACACAGGAATGGGCAATTGCCATGCTGACTGCAGGAACATCCACCAGAGCTGTTGGCAGAGAATTGAATCTTAATTTCACTACCATAAGCCGCCTCCAACGTCATTTTAGAGAATTTGGCAGTACATCCAACTGGCCTCACAACCGCACAACCGCAGACCAAGTGTATGGTGTCTTGTGAGCGAGCGGTTTGCTGATGTCAATATTGTGAACATTATGCTCCATGGTGGAGTTATGTTACGGGCAGGCATAAGCTACGGACTACGAACATGATTGCATTTTGTCAATGTCAATTTGAATGCACAGAGAGTCCCGTGATTCTGAGGCTCACTGTATCATGACACAAGGCGAGACCCAGATGCAGACACAGGAGGCAGATGGTTGGAGTTTAAGATGTTTAATAATCCAAAAAGGAGTAGGCAAGAGAATGGCCGTGGACAGGCAAAAGGAGTCCAGGAGCTACAGAGTGGCAGAATGGTTAGGCAGGCGGTTACAAAGTCCAGGAACAGGCAAGGGTCAAAACCGGGAGGACTAGAAAGAGGAGAATAGCAAAGGCAGGAGAACGGGGGAAAACGCTGGTTGACTTGGAACATACAAGACGAACTGGCATGGAGAGACAGGAAACACAGGGATAAATACACTGGGGAAAGCAAGCGACACCTGGAGGGGGTGGAGACAATAACAAGGACAGGTGAAACAGATCAGGGTATGACAACTGACGTGCCATTCATCCGTCGCCTTCACCTCATGTTTCAACATGATAATGCACGGCCCCATATCACATGGATCTGTACACAATTCCTAGAAGCTGAAAATGTTCCAGCTCTTCCATTGCCTAAATACTCACCAGTCATATCACCCAATGAGCATGTTTGGAATGCTCTGGATTGACGTGTCCGACAGTGTGTTCCAGTTCCCGCCAATATCCAGCAACTTTGCACAGCCACTGAAGAGGAGTGGGACAACATTTCAAAGGCCACAATCAGCAGCCTGATCAACTCTATGTAAAGGGGATGTCTAGCGCTGAATGAATCTAATGGTGGTCACACCAGATACTGACTGGTTTTATGATCCATGCCCCTACTTTTGTTTTAAGGTATCTGTGACCAACAGATGCATATCTGTATTCCCAGTCATGTGAAATCCATAGAGTAGGGTCTAATTAATTAATTTCAATTGATGAAATTATATGAACTGTAATTCAGTAAAATCTTTTAAATTGTTGCATGTTTCATTTATATTTTTGTTCAGTATATTTTGGAAAAGTCATTGTGCTACTTTTTATAACAGGACTGCACATAACAGGAACTGCAAATTCTCAATTCCACCATAACAACCCCAAACAGTACTATCAATCACTTGTTGTATTCCTTAGTCACAGCTAAAGAGGAAGTGGAGTGTGTTCCTGTGTTCCTTCTATCTCCGTCCCTAGAGAACCTAAGCCAGCCTGATAATTATGTCCTCTCCATCAAACAAAAAGAGCCCAAATCTGAGACATAATTACACAATTGCTGATGTTATGTTGCTCGCTGCTTTCCTAAACTATGTTTAGCTGAACTTATTAAAGCCACGCTGGGGCTAATTAACTTGTTTGTCTTTACAAAGCTGCTCTCCGCCCGCCACGTCCAGCTAATGAGTTGTTGCGTCTTCACGGCGCCCTGCCTACCCCTCATCACGATGGAGATGAAAGAGAGGGAATGCGCCCAATGGGGTCCTATGGACGGTCACTTTTCCGACAGGCAGTGGGTAGGACATCCCGCCACAGGCTTATTAACAGGCAGCGTGCGGTGTGAGTTCATGGGGTCAGAGTTCCGAGGCTCACTCTGAAGGTGTGAAACTGTTGGAGACCAGAGAGATAGGGACAGAGGGCACGGTGTATTAATGAGGGGTGATACAGGGACAGTGGACGGAGGAGGATCATTTGCAGTACATACATCTGGGTTGGAAGGCGAATTTATTGGTGGACCAATCTTTACAATATACAGAAAGCGATGGGGTGTAAGTGCCTATGAGATGGGCAATGTTCTAGTAAAGTTATATTCCTCTTATATTAATATTCTAGTAATGTTATATTCATGTTATATTCATGTTATAGCCGTGTTAAAGCCACGTTAGACTTCCGGTTTTTTTGAGGATGAGAAGAGATCGGCCCCACCTCCACTCCTCTCACGGTCAGGTACGATAATAATAGCCTTAACATTGTTACAACTATGTTAGAGCAAACACAGAAATCTTTGTGATACCATGGATATGATGACTTTTCCAAGTCAGCTAAGAACAAATTCTTATTTACAATGACGGCCTACCGGGAACAGTGGGTTAACTGCCTTGTTCAGGTGCAAAACAACAGATTTTCACCTTGGGGATTCGATCTAGCAACCGTTCGGTTACTGGCCCAACGCTCTAACCACTGGGCTACCTGCTGCCCCATCTGGTGTGTCAGTCAGTCAGATGTCATACTGTATTGGTTGGCTATTTGGTTGACAGTCACATAATACCCACTGTGGGGGTACGCTTAGAGTAACCAGATATTTTTAGCTCAGGTTTGGACACAGTTCTGGAGTGAGAGATCAGAGATGTGCAAGGGTATGTGTGTTGGTGAGTCCAATTTTAGGTGTGTGTGGTGCATGACAGAGAGCCACAACATGTGTCACCAAAAGTAAACTCTTTGAGTCGCACAATCCCCACTTTCGAGTGGCTGGAAACATAGAATTTCATGAGAAAGTGTTCTTCCCTGATCACTCCAAATGAATAATGCTGTTGTTCACAATGGGAAGATTTGAAGAGAGTCTGGAATACAGAGAGAACAGTGTTAAGAGATCTTGCTCTCCATTGGGCCCTGGCACCGAGGGAAAGAGTACTGGGCACAGAAAACTGCACTGGCAGATTGCCACTATACCTCCCTTTTACAAATGACTATACCCACCTTTTGACCTATGGCCAAGGCCCAACAAATCCACTTAATATAAGATAATTGCGTTCTTTGTGTGTGGGACAGTTAACTTTATTCCTACCACACTTGACCTTGTACTTTATGATCAGGGCATGTGTGTCTGGCCATGTATGTTTCTCAGAATTAGGGCTGGATTCTTTAATTAAACCTTATACTGCAGTGGGCTAAATCAGGGTCACACAGTGTTTCTTAGTAGTCTTAAACACAAATACTTTAAAATAAAAGTATACACCTCACACACATGGTTATGAGCTTGATTAAAGAAGACACCTGTACCATGTCAGATATACAGTTGAAATGTATTACATTTTGATGTATTAATATTAGTTAATGTATTAATGTATTAATATTAGTCTTTATATACATCACAGAAGACTGGAATAAAACAAAACTGATTTTCTGCAGTTTTTTAAATAATATATATTCATTATGAAATTCTGAAAAATATTAATAACATTCCACCCATGAGGCCACTAATACTATTGGTAATTTGACTGCAGGAAAGGGCTACAGGCAATGTTCCCGTGTTCGCAGAGAATGACCTTTTTACCCGAATCTTCTGTGCTACGGATTGAATCCAGCGCTAAGGGTGTTTCTGTCTGGCTTGGTGTGTTTGTCTGTGTGGGATGGAGCCATGTGTTTCTGTCTGGCTTGGTGTGTTTGTCTGTGTGGGATGGAGCCATGTGTTTCTGTCTGACTTGGTGTGTTTGTCTGTGTGGGATGGAGCCATGTGTTTCTGTCTGGCTTGGTGTGTTTGTCTGTGTGGGATGGAGCCATGTGTTTCTGTCTGGCTTGGTGTGTTTGTCTGTGTGGGATGGAGCCATGTGTTTCTGTCTGGCTTGGTGTGTTTGTCTGTGTGGGATGGAGCCATGTGTTTCTGTCTGGCTTGGTGTGTTTGTCTGTGTGGGATGGAGCCATGTGTTTCTGTCTGGCTTGGTGTGTTTGTCTGTGTGGGATGGAGCCATGTGTTTCTGTCTGGCTTGGTGTGTTTGTCTGTGTGGGATGGAGCCATGTGTTTCTGTCTGGCTTGGTGTGTTTGTCTGTGTGGGATGGAGCCATGTGTTTCTGTCTGGCTTGGTGTGTTTGTCTGTGTGGGATGGAGCCATGTGTTTCTGTCTGGCTTGGTGTGTTTGTCTGTGTGGGATGGAGCCATGTGTTTCTGTCTGGCTTGGCGTGTTGGTGTGTGCTTTCTCTGGCCGCAAGGTCTTTCTTTATATCTCGCTCTCTCTCCCCCTCTCTCTATCCCCCTCTCTCTCTCCCCCTCTCTCTATCCACCTCTCTCTATCCACCTCTCTCTATCCCCCTCTCTCGATCCCTCTCCCCGTCTCTAAAGATTGAGCATGCCTGGAATGAAGCGCTGTCTGAGCCAGTAGCAGCCTGTGTGCTGACGAGTGTCTACACAGATAACCTGTGACTGGATTCACTGTCTGCACCCTCCTCCTCTGGCCTCTCACTCTCTCCTCACTCATCCCCTCCTCTCCTCACTCATCCTCTCGTTACTCTCTCCTCTCTCCTCACGACTGAAGGGCCCATAGTCTCTCAGACCAAATGCATCTCTCTGTTCATCTCTCTTCCTTTTTCTCCACCCCACTTCACTCTCTTTTCTCTCTCCCTCTTGCTCTTTCTTTCTCTGCTGAGACCACTGAGGGGCCCAGATACCTCCTATACCCAATGAGACTGTACTATCTCAGGCCAAGAGGTTTACGGCTCCCTGTCTGTGGTATAGCACTGGGGCTCGATGGGGAGTAGTAAGTAATTAGCAGAGTCGACAGCGAATGGCAGGAGGACATTAAAAGGTCTGCTGTCAAATGATCAGGTCACTTTATGCAGCAGCATAGTGCAGTGGTGAGATCTCTCTCATCACCCCCCTCTCCCTGTTGCCTTCAGGAGGCTTGCCTCCTAGCGCTACTGCACCTTTACCTAAAGGTGTCTATATGTGTGAGAGGAGGGTGACAGAGAGAGAGGAAAGGGAAGTAGGATGAGTAAGAGAGAGACTGAATATGTTTTCTTCTAGAACACTCTTTA
The DNA here is from genome assembly GCF_045791955.1 of Oncorhynchus clarkii lewisi. Classification (NCBI taxonomy): domain Eukaryota; kingdom Metazoa; phylum Chordata; class Actinopteri; order Salmoniformes; family Salmonidae; genus Oncorhynchus; species Oncorhynchus clarkii. The sequence goes on along the minus strand of NC_092160.1, from coordinate 9,580,411 downwards.
CTCCAGAGGAGGCTGGTGGGTGGAGCTATAGAAGGACGGGTTCATTGTAATGGCTGGAATGGAATCAATGGAATGGTATCAAACACATCAAACATATGGAAACCACGTGTTTGACTCAGTTCCATTTACTCCATTCCAGCCATTACAATGAGCCCGTCTTCCAATAGCTCCTCCCACCAGCCTCCTCTGCTTTACACTCTAACAGGAACACTACTCTTAAAGAGATTCTCCAGTACCTTTGCATACTGTTTAGCGAGAAGTAGAAAGTGGTGCTCTAAAAGTGGTCCCCAAAAATTGTGTACCACGTCACATATGTGCAGATAAGTGCAACATCTAATTGCTCTCTCTCTTTTGCTCTGCTGTGTGTGTATTTGCTAGCTGTCACTCAAATGGCGAGGGACTGAAGCTCATTGGCTGGAAATGTACTTGCTAGGGGGATGGCCTACATGGGGGGAAATGGCTCAGCACATCTCCCAGAAAAACAGTTGCTTTCAAACTACGGAATTTGTAGCTAATTGAGGTAAGACAGTAAATCTGCTCATAGATTATTCATGTATGAACTAAACATTGACACATCCAGCCCAAAGCGGGAGGTTTAAGAAATACTTAGTAGTCGCCAAAGTTCCGGAGCATGTTTTTAACTCCTAAACACACATGGAACACGCACACACATACGCACGCACATACTCACGTGCACTCCCCCCCCCCCTCTCCTCTCTGCCACTACGTGCCTCTCTCGATGCGATGCATTTGAGACCCAAGTGTCTATTACATGTCATCCTCCATCCTTCCTCATCCCCCCGTCCATTCTGCCCTCCCTCATCTCTCCCCTCTATCTGCCTCTCTCCTCTCCTCAGGGTCCTCTCATCTTCAAGCCTCAGTGGCTTCTCCTCCTGTCGTCCCACACTATATGGCCCGCCAAGGTGGTCACATGGTACACTCTGACGTCACACCAGAAGCGTGTGGTCATGGGTAATTCAGGACGGGAGAAGTGAGGAGGGAGTGTCCCATGGTGCATTGTGAGCGCTTCAGGAAATGTAAGCAGCTAATAAGCAGTACTGATGTTTTCAATGGCGTCCCTTCTCTCTCATCAGTGTGCTTCCAAAATAACAGTCCCCTTGTGGGTACGGCTGGCTTCACCAAGCTGGTGAATGACTCAACCCAGTTTAGAACAGTACACTAAATACCAGCACATTAAAGACCAGTACAGTCCAGTCTAGTTCAATATATCTCAGTACAGCCCAGTCCGAAAGTTCTATCAACACATTGACTGTAGTACTTGCACTGCTAAAACACTTGACCACTGCTACTCGAACACCCGGGATGTTTACAAGGCCCTCCCCCGCCCTCCCTTCGGCAAATCTGATCACGACTCCATTTTGCTCCTCCCTTCCTATAGGCAGAAACTCAAACAGGAAGTAACCGCCGTGCTAAGGACTATTCAACACTGGTCTGACCAATTGGAATCAACGCTTCAAGATTGTTTTGATCACGCGGACTGGGATATGTTCCGGGTAGCCTCTGAGAATAACATTGAGGAATACACTGATACGGTGACTGAGTTTATCAGGAAGTGTATAGGAGATGTTGTACCCACTGTGACTATTAAAAACTACCCTAACCAGAAACCGTGGATAGATGGCAACATTCGCGCAAAACTGAAAGCGTGAAACACCGCATTTAACCATGGCAAGGTGACTGGGAATATGGCAGAATACAAACAGTGTAGTTATTCCCTCTGTAAGGCAATCAAACTGTCGCAATTCAATGGCTCAGATACTTGACATATGTGGCAGGGTCTACAGAAAATCACGGACTACAAAAGGAAAACCAGCCACGTTGCGGACACCGATGTCTTGCTTCCGGACAAGCTAAACACCATCTTCGCCCGCTTTGAGGATAACTCAGTGCCTGCTACTAAGGACTGTGGGCTCTCCCTCTCCGTGGCCGACGTGAGTAAGACATTTAAGCGTGATAACCCTCGCAAGGCTGCCGGCCCAGATGGCATCCCTAGCCGCATCCTCAGAGCATGCGCAGACTAGCTGGCTGGAGTGTTTACAGACATATTCAATCTCTCCCTATCCCAGTCTCCCCACATGCTTCAAGATGTCCACCATTATTCCTGTACCCAAGAAATCAAAGGTAAATGAACTAAATCACTATCGCCCCGGAGCACTCACTCCTGTCATGAAGTGCTTTGAGAGATCATATCACCTCTACCTTACCTGACACCCTAGACCCACTCCAATTTGATTACCGCCCCAACAGATCCACAGACGATGCCATCGCACAGCACACTGCCCTATCCCATCTGGACAAGAGGAATACCTATGTAAGAATGCTGTTCATTGACTATAGCTCAGCATCCAACACCTTAGTACCCTCCAAGCTCATCATTAAGCTCAGGGCCCTGGGTCTGAACCTCGCCCTGTGCAACTGGGTCCTAGACTTCCTGATGGGCCGCCCCCAGGTGGTGAAGGTAGGAAACAACACCTCCATTTGCTGATCCTCAACACAGGGGCCCCACAAGGGTGTGTGCTCAGCCCCCTCCTGTACTCCCTGTTCACCCATGATTGTGTGGCCATGCAAGCATCCAAGTCAATCATCAAGTTTGCAGACAACACAACATTAGTAGGCCTGGTTATCAACAATGACGAGACAGCCTACAGGGAGGAGGTGATGGCCCTGGGAGTGTGGTGCCAGGAAAACAACCTCTCACTTAACATCAACAAAACAAAGAAGCTGATCGTGGACTTCAGGAAACAGCAGAGTGAGCACCCCCCTATCCACATCGAAGGGGCCGCAGTGGAGGTTGAATACATTTGACTTTTCACCTAAAACCCTCGCAAACTTTTACAGATTCACAATTGAGAGCATCCTGTTGGGCTGAATCCCTGCCTGGTACGGCAACTGCACCGCCCGCAACCGCAGGGCTCTTCAGAGCGTGCTGCGGTCTGTCCAACGCATAACCGGGGGCAAACTACCTGCCCTCCAGGACACCTACAACACCCGATGTCACAGGAAGGCCAAAAATATTCCTAAGCACAACAACCACCCGAGCCACTGCCTGTTCACCCCGCTATCATCCAAAAGGTCAGTACAATTGCATCAAAGCTGGAACCGAGAGACTGAAAAACAGCTTCTATCTCAAGGCCATCAGACTGTTAAATCGCCATCAGTAGCACCTTAGACGCTGCTGCCCTATATACATTGACTTGAAATCACTGGCTACTTTAATAATGGAAAACTGGTCACTTTAAAAATGTTTACATATTTTGCATTACTCATTTCATATGTATATGCTGTATTCTATTCTTTTGTACCTTAGTCTGGACTAGTAACCAGAACGTTGCAAGTTCAAATCCCCGAGCTGACAAGGTACAAATCTGTCATTCTGCCCCTGAACAGCAGTTAACCCACTGTTCCTAGGCCGTCATTGAAAATAAGAATTTGTTCTTAATTAACTGACTTGCCTAGTTAAATAAAGGTTTACATTTTTTTTTTTAAGTCTATGCCGCTCCGACATTGCTTGTCCAAATATTTATATATTCTTAATTACATTCCTTTACTTTAGATTGTGTGTATTGTTGTGAAATTGTTAGATATTACTGCACTGTTGGAGCTAGAAACACAAGCATTTCACTACACCCGCAATAACGTCTGCTAAACACTTGTATGTGACCAATAAAAATGTATTTGATTCCAGTCCAGCTTAGATTAGCCCAGTCTATCTCCGCCCAGTCCAGTAAAGCCTAAAGTCTAACCTCAGCCCTGGACCAACCCATCTTAAATCCAGCTCAGCTCCAGTTTAAATCCAAACTCTGAGACCTGCCTGTGAATGGGAATCGCCCATTAGGCCACATCACCCATAGTGCTTTGCCAAATCAGTGCAGCCTTGTGTGTCAGGCAAATTAACTTAATGAGTGTGATGGCTGAGCCTTGTGTGGCTGACTGGGTAGGAGGGTAAGGTGGGCGGGAGGCTGGGGAGGCCGGATTAACGCTGTCACACACTGCCTCTGTGAATGGGCCTCGTTAAGTGGGCTTGTTTAAGTGTGTCAGAGAAGGAGTACCTGACATATCCACAGAGACAGCAGACAGAGAGAAGTGTTTAAAACTCCTTCAACACATGCGCATGCACCTACACACACACACATGCCTGGACATACAAACACACTCAGACCCATTTCTATGATGTAGGTCACATTGAGCACGGTTAAATGCACACATTAATATGATTATTGTGGATAGTCAGATTCATATAATAGTTAGATGAACAGTTTGACATGCTTTGCAAGAAGAACGATTTCCCTAATAACACAGAAACCAGTACATGGACACATCTGAAATCAGGCTACCTGATGGGACTTTTGGTAAATGCAGAAAATCGCCAATCAAAATAAAACCTACCACAGTGACCATGTTATTTTTACGAAAGCTTTTTGATTCGGAGTTCAGACATATAACGTTTGAATGTGAAAACTATTTCCAAGAAGCATATTTTCAGTTTTTCAGAACTCACTTCACTGGTGTTAGAGGAAGGCTCTGACCTACTGGTCCTGGCACATGCACAGATCAAATACACCGATGGAGCGCTGATTAAGCTGTTTACATGTTCTAATCATTCAAAAGATTGCAACAACAAAAAATAAATGGTGTTTTAATATGGCGTATGCTTACTTCGATTTTGACTTTGCGCCTATTAATATAAGCAGAGTAAGTAAGGTGTTTACATCACTATTTCTATACCCGGCCTACAGCCATAATCAGTTTAATATTGAGTTATTACTGAGCATGTAAACACACTCAATGTAGGCTACTGTATACTCTGTGTGTGTGTGTGTGTGTGTGTGTGTGTGTGTGTGTGTGTGTGTGGGTGTGGGTGTGGGTGTGGGTGTGGTCCGTCTTTGTATACGTGTACGCGCAATGTGCTTGTGCACATGCAGGTGTGTGTACTGTATTTGTGCGTTTGTGCATGTGTGTATGCTAGCGTGTGTGTGTGTGTGTGTGTGTGTGTGTGTGTGTGTGTGTATACCTGACAGATCCGTCACACTTGAGGCAGTGCTAGGATGGCGATGCGGATGAGCTCATGTTAAATCCCACCTGTAATTTCCCACTGCATTATTCATGTGTTAGATCTAAATTGGAGAGAGCTGACAAAATAGACTATTTCTAGAAACTCTCATTAGAATAGTGTTGTTGCCAACATCAAAGCTGAACAGCCTATTCACCTTATGATGCCTGGCAACAAGGCTGCATCCAATTTGTTGCGATTGTTTTCCTCTTTCCGGCCCATTCACAAAAAAAGCAAAACGTTATTAAATATTCATTTAAGTTGTCAAAACCATTGAATAATGTACACAGAACCTGAAAGATATGTTCATTCTATGTTGTAGAAAATTATTGAAAAAAATTAAATATTTGCTTTTACATAGTGTAAGCACTCGGTAGCAACTTTCACTACAGTAGCATTAACATTTTCAAAGAGAATGACTTCCGGTGTTAGCTATTTAGCTTTATGACACAACAGATTGTAAATATCCTAATTTTATCTACAAAAACCCTTTTCAGCACGGTTTCTGTCTTTTGTCATTGATAGTCTGTGTTTAACAACTTTGACATTTCACGCGTTGGTCTTTGATTGAAAAGGGACACAGCCTGTATGGATAACGACCATTAGATAATACCGCCAGTCATTCTCTATGAGATTGTCAATGCTAACGAACGTCGCTTCCGAGTGCTTATACTTACTTGAAAACAAACATTAAAATGTTTTCAATCATTTTCCTCAACATAGAATGAACATATCTTATTTAATAGTGTTGGCTAATTGAATTAATATTTAACAACATTCTGGTTGTTTGTGAATGGTCTGGAAGGACAAAAACATTCACGTTCGATCAGGAACTGGGTCAATGTGGGCTGGGCATCATCAGGTGACTATGCACACTGATCTGAGTCGTACACCTCGCTCTCCTCTCCGCCCTGCAACAGGCAGTCAGTTATGCATGCGGTGTGTGTGATCACTGAAACAGACGAGGATTGGAAGTCTGAACTAGAGGTCGGCCGATTATGATTTGTCAACGCCGATACCGATTATTGGAGGACCAAAATAAGCCGATACCGATTAATCTTACGATTTTTATATATATATATATATATATTTAATAATGACAATTAGAACAATACTGAATGAACAATGAACACTTTTACTTTAACCTAAAATAATACATAAATACAATTTATTTAGTCTCAAATAAATAATGAAACATGTTCAATTTGGTTTAAATAATGCAAAAACACAGTGTTGGAGAAGAAAGTAAAAGTGCAATATGTGCCATATAAAAAAGCTAACGTTTAAGTCTCCTTGCTCAGAACATGAGAACATATGAAAGCTGGTGGTTCCTTCTAACATGAGTCTTAAATATTCCCAGTTAATACGTTTTAAGTTATAGTTATTATAGGACTATTTATCTCTATACCATTTGTATTTCATATACCTTTGACTATTGGATGTCCTTATAGACACTTTAGTATTGCCAGCCTAATCTCGGGAGTTGATAGGCTTGAAGTCATAAACAGCCCTGTGCTTCAAGCATTGCTAAGAGCTGCTGGCAAACGCAGGAAAGTGCTGTTTGAATGAATGCTTACGAGCCTGCTGCTGCCTACAACTGCTCAGTCAGACTGCCCTATCAAATATCAAATCATATACTTAATTATAATATAATAAACTGACAGAAATATGATCCTTTGGTCATTAATATGGTCAAATCCAGAAACTATCATTTTGAAAACAAAACGTTTATTCTTTCAGTGAAATACGGAACCGTTCCGTATTTTATCTAATGGGAGGCATCACTAAGTGTAAATATTGCTGTTACACTGCACAACCTTCAATGTAATGTCATAATTATGTAAAATTCTGGCAAATTAATTACGGTCTTGGTTAGGAAGAAATGGTCTTCACACAGTTCGCAACGAGCCAGGCGGCCAAAACTGCTACATATTTCCTGACTCTTCTTGCACAGAACGCAAGAGAAGTGACACAATTTACCTAGTTAATATTGCCTGCTAACATGAATTTATTTTATGCAGGTTTAAAAAAATATGCTTGTGCATTGATGTTAATGGTTCGGGACATTTGTGCAACGATTGTGCTTTTTCACGAATGCGCTTTTGTTAAATCATCACGAAGTTGAAGTAGGCTGTGATTCGATGATAAATTAACAGGCACCACATTGATTATATGCAACGTAGAACAAGCTAGTTAACCTAGTAATATTATTAACCATGTGTAGTTAACTAGTGATTATGTGAAGATTGATTCCTTTTTATAAGATAAGTTTAATGCTAGCTAGCTCCTTGCAGCCACAAGGTCCTTTTGATACTGCACTCGCGTAACCGGTGGTCAGCCTGCCACGCAGTCTTCACGTGGATTGCAATGTAATCGGCCTTAATCGGGGTCCAAAATGGCCGAATAACGATTGTTTTGAAAACTTGAAATCGGCCCTAATTAATCAGCCATGTCGATTAATCGGTCAACTTCTAGTCTGAACCTCTCTCTTTCTTTCAGTTTGTCTTTCCCTCTTTTTCTCCCCTTCTCTCTTCCTCCATCTCTTCTTGTCCCCCACCTCCGTCCCTCCCTCCCGCTCCCATGGTGTTCCGCAGCGGTAGCGATAGTGAAGGTGCCGGTGGTGTTGGGAGCTTAGGCGAAGCTATTCATGCAGAATTCCTTCCCAGGCCTAAAGCAAAGAGTGAGGCTGACTGAGGCTGAGGACTGATCCGGCCTGACAACTGTTATGGCATAGCGTCATCTGCTGTGATTGCACTCTGAGTCAGGCACCTAATCTGCATGACTGAGCCTATTTTTTACTATTCTGGGCCCCAGCTACAGTCACAAAGGCTGTCCCCCAAATGGTCCCCTATTCCCTCTATAGTGCACTATGTTAGACCAGAGCCCATAGTTTGGTCAAACATTGTGCACTATGAGAGAATAGGGTGCAATTTTGCAAACACACATATAATACACTTACAATCACGCTTTACCACTACCACTCTCTTCAAGGTCAAAGTTCAGATTTGATCCTTCTCTCATTGTCTCCAGCCTGTTGTTAAAATAACCTGGCCTTGGGTTCAGGGTTGTATTTTCTGAGACCCCCTTCTGTCTCATTTGAAGCCTACTGTGTCTCTACTACTCATAGCTGGCGGACATTTTGGTCGTCAAGGTCAGAGTTTGGGTGGGCAATTTTTTTTAAAGTCAGTCAGTGCAGTCAAAGATGGTCACTAAACTGTCATCATGACCCCAGCCTTGGAGTGTCCCCCTAAAATACTTACTCCAACTCATAGGGGTCCACATGTAGTCATACCTCCTTTATGGGTCTAAGTCAGAGGTCAAGGTGAAGGAGCATGTGTGGGGCAGGGGGGTCCAGGGGAGTGACATGTTAAAGGGGGACTCATTGCCCCTGTGTACTGTAGATACCGTTTGATGGTTTCTGGGTGATGGGTGATGGGTGTGTGATTTTGGGGACCTGGTAGCCCCCGAGGTGTTGGTGGCTGACATGTTGAGGAAAATCCATCCTGGTGGCGCAGTGGACTAATTCTAAGGATAGGTAACAGAAGATCATAGGTTTGAATCTCACTGACGCCGTGCCACAATAAAACCCCCAAAATGTGTTTGCATGATTAATTCCTAAGAAAATTAATTTGCAGGTGTCCTATCTGTGCTTGGAGTTCAAAACAGTTAACCTAAACTAGCAGTGTTATTAAAATTCTTATTGAAACACGTTCTCAGAACATTATTTAATTACTTTCAAAGAACCTATCACTTCTTCTCTCAGAAAACAAGTAAAATCAGTTTACGTCTTTGACAGATTAGGCTGCCTGTAGTGTTTGCATAGATTGAGTTACAGAATTCAGTTACATAATTGACTTTGGAGGGTAGTCCCTCCCTCCCTCTCTTACGTCCTCCGTCCTGTCCCTCTTTCCTCTCTCTTTAAAATGAATGTATTACCTGAATGACAGCTCCTCTCCTCTTCATCCTCCCATGTCTGATCTCTTGCTGCTTTACCCACAATCCCCTGTGGATGATGTCGCCACAGGCTAGCAGGCAACAAAGGTCATGGAAAACCACTGCTCATCATCATTGAGAAGTTTACTTTCCTAATCTGTACATTTTTACTACCTGCTATGGAAGACTACACTGCCTTATATAGTTTATCAAAACAATTCAAATGTATTTATTAAGCCTTTTTTGAATCAGCAGATGTCACAAAGTGCTTATACAGAAACCCAGCCTAAAACCCCAGGCAGCAAGCAATGTAGATGTAGAAGCAAGGTGGCTAGGAAATACTCCCTAGAAAGTCAGGAACCTAGAAAGAAATCTAGAGAGGAACAAGACTCTGAGGGGTGCCCAGTCCTCTTCTGGCTGTGCCAGGTGTAGATTATAAGAGTACGTGGCCATTAAGGCCAGATGGTTCTTCAAGATGTTCATAGGTGACCAGCAGGGTCAAATAATAATCACAGTGGTTGTAGAGGGTGCAACAGGTCAGCAACCTCAGGAGTAAATGTCAGTTGTTTTTTCATAGCCGAGCATTCAGATGTTGAGATAGCAGGTGCGGTAGAGGGAGAGGGAGCGAGAGGGATCGAAAACAGCAGGTCCAGGACAAGGTAGCACATCCAGTGAACAGGTCAGGGTTCCATAGCGACAAGCACAACAGCAGGAAACTCGGTCAGCAGCAGGGATCATTGTACCTTTTTCTCTCTTGGCCCCTTTTTGGATTTCTATGATATTTATGTAGATAGACATGGCAACTGGACAGATAGCACAGAAAAGCTTGTATAATTGTTTACTTGATTTGACCGTAGTGTCTTTTTGATGTACTGTACGTTGGTAATCAGTTATACTCTAGGACTGAAGAAGCTACTTGGAAGTTCAGCTTAGGGAATCAACTCAAATGTGCTTTACACTCTAAAATATGGCCCTAGGGTTTATGGCAGGGAGCCTAATTGTGTGTGTGTGTGTGTGTGTGTGTGTTTGTGTGTGTGTGTGTGTGTGTGTGTGTGTGTGTGTGTGTGTGTGTGTGTGTGTGTGTGTGTGTGTGTGCGCGTGTGTTTCTGGTTAGGTCATATGAAGAACAAGAACACTGTCTTGCTCCAATCTAACTTCTAACCCTGCCCATATAAACAACTGATGTTGCTAAGTTTTATTGTGTGTGAATGAGGTGTCTAAAATGTAAAGACTAATCTATATCAACCCCATGTCACCGTGTTTACGGGCTAGCTGGGGCCTGCTAGGAGAGCGGGCCTTTCTTTAACCACTCTGCCATTTATAAGACCTGTGATGTAAAGCCTTGACATAGGGATCCATCAATAGAGAAGAGAGGAAAAACAACATCCACCCAAAACAACTGAATGCCTCCGTTCCCCCTTGAGAGCCGGCGAGCAGCTTGAAATGAAAGCGGGCTGCTCGCTTTTGCTCTTTTCACCCCCCCCCCCCCCCCCCCCTCCCAGTGCTACTAGACTAGGAAGAGTGTTTGAGTTGCTTTTTAGAAGTCTCTCCAGTCCAGACCACGGCACATTAAGCAGAGATACGACTGGACTGGGTGGTTAAGAGGGCTCTGCTGCACTGCTCCTCATCCCATCCCATTGTTTTATGATCTCTGTCTCCCCACAGGCCAATAACCAAGCAATCAACTGTGAGGCATCAAACATCATCCGTCATAAAAGTCTCTCGATAAAGCCCCAAGTCTGTGTGTCATGTATTAACCAAATAACCGTTGACGATATTCTAGGTTATTCCTAGTATGGTGCTTTCTCTTGATTGAAGAGGACATCGGCTCCTGTGGCACTAGAAGCACAACAGCGTGAGAAAATGGACGATACTTTGTCGAGATGCTGTATCTCTCCCTCTGTGACATCAAAGTGGCGCAGTGGCAGCGTGACCAATGTGCTCCCTGATTGTGTGTAAATACAAAAGGGCAGCGGGTATGTTGTAGCAGAACTGAGTGATGAAATTGGCTAGCTCATTAGCTGCACAAAATGGCCGCCCAGCCCAGATACAGAATGGTGATGTTTCTGGGAAGGTTGAGTGCTAGGAGATCAGTCTGCTCTCATGTTGTCAAGCTTCCTTTTCTGTTGTTGTAGTTGTCATTGATTTAGTCATTTACGTTGTCATTAATTTCCTTGTTTCCTACAGTAGATACCGCATGAGCCGAATGAACTATGTAGTGAGGCTGAGATAGAGACATACAGTGTTGCGCCAACACAGAACTTCATGGATCCTGTCACATTCTGTAGGCTTTAAGTCTTTCTCTGAGAGGCGGATGAGAGAAAGAGAAAACCATAGTGCTGTACAAAGTACTGATCTCATCCACAGTAACATCTGCTCTCAGCAGCTCTCCAGTCAACTGACGAACTTAAGGCCTCAGGAGATTCTGTCTTTCGTTGTTCTTTGTGACAAACGGACACTGTTCAATGTACTACAGTGATTGCGTTAGTCCCTATCTTTTTTTCTGAACTCGTTACTGCAAATATGCATATTCATGAACATCAAATATTCAACATCAACAAATCTAAGACTTCAGAGGATATTCAGAGAGCATTAAGAAAACAAAGTGGTTTCGTCAAGAGACCCGGAGCATCTTAGATGTGGTTTGCTTCTCAAGCAGGCCTGCGGTAAACCAAGATTTGTCACTGAATCTGACATGACATATTACACTAGACAGTGCTCCATGTAGACATGGCTATAGACGTTGTAGTTATCTGCTAATGCATGTTTTAAATCATGAGCCCTCCTGGACATTCAGCCATTTGAAGAGAGCGGGATGGGCCTTGGCTTTAATGATCACCCTGTCAGTAATCATTGGTCATTTAAACGCAGGTCCAGTCCATCAACAAAGAGGCACTCGGGCAGATAACTGTGATGTAGCAATTCATTCTTATTTGATACGATGGTTCCCCATTTAAATAGGTATCGACCTTCTCAGACAGCCAAGGACCCCACAGGAACCACTATTGGGTTACTCAATACCGTGACAACATCACGTTTCATCACGATTCACGCACCAGCGATCCTCGCCCCTCACCCCGTAGCCCTGTGGCCGTTGTCATGGTGATTATCTGCAACAACTTGCAGCTGCTTGGTTGTGTTGGTTCAGGCTCCTCCTCGTGCCAGCCCTGTGCAAACGTACACACAGTCACACAGCTGCTGTGAAAACACTGGTGCTGGGAACATGAAAAGGACTGAAAAAGGACTGGCTATTGATGGAGCCTGAATCTGTGTGTGTGTGCTTGTGTAATTGTGTGCTTGTGTGCTTGTGTGCTTGTGTGTGTGCTGGAGCTTTCCCACCTGGATCCGGTGGAATATGCATACACTACCGGTCAAACATTTTAGAACACCAACTCATTAAAGTTTTTTTTATCGAAGACATCAAAACAATGAAATAACACATATGGAATCATGTAGTAACCAAAAAAGTGTTAAACAAATCAAAATATATTTTAGATTTTAGATTATTCAAATAGCCATGTCCTTGATGACAGATTTGCATTCTCTTGGCATTCTCTCAACCAGATTCATATATATACATATACATATACATAGAGAGAGAGAGAGAGAGAGAGATTTTATGAACAACTAGACCTGGTCTGATCCGAGTGAGCAGCAGAAAGCAGCAGAAAAGTATTTTTTTAAGCTACGTTAATAACTGGAGCTGATAAAGGGAGAGCAGGTAGAGAGAGGTAACGCTCTAGCAGAGGCCATGCTATGTGTGTAGGCTACTGTGAGTGTGAGCAAGTGACACAGGGAGCAGGAAGGATGGAGGGAGTGATGAGACAGCAACCAACCAAGCCGACTCACACTATAGTAGACAAATAGCTGCCATAGCTAGGTTATTTATCATCATGATTATACGGTACCTGTCTTGACTTCATCAAACCGCGTAAGCTGTTACACTATTTTAAAGATACAGTTCTCGTTAATCCAGCCACAGTGTCTGATTTCAAAAAGGATTTACAGCGAAAGCACCACAAACGATTATGTTAGGTCACCACCAAGCCACAGAAAAACACAATTTTTCCAGCCAAAGAGAGGAGTCACAAAAAGCAGAAATAGAGATAAAATTAATCACTAACCTTTGATGATCTTCATCAGATGACACTCATAGGACTTCATGTTACACAATACATGTATGTTTTGTTTGATAAAGTTCATATTTATATAAAAAAATCTGAGTTTACATTGGCGCGTTACGTTCAGTAGTTCTAAAACATGCAGTGATATTGAAGAATTTACTCGTAATAAACATTGATAAAGATACGACTATTATACATGGAACTTTAGATAAACTTCTCCTTAATGCAACCGCTGTGTCCGATTTCAAAAACACTTTAAGGAGAAAGCAAACCATGCAATAATCTGAGTACAGCCTTTCGACAACAAAGCAGCCAAAAAGATACCCGCCATATTGGGTAGTCAACATTACTCAGAAATAGCATTTTAAATATTCACTTACCTTTGATGATCTTCATCAGAATGCACTCCAAGGAATCCCAGTTCCACCATAAATGTTTGATTTGTTCAATAATGTCCATCAGTTATGTCCAAATATCTTCTTTTGTTAAGGTGTTTGGTAAACAAATCCAAAAGCGCTTTCAGGTCGTGCCGAATGTTCGACGAAAAGTTCAATTCAGTTGAAATTACACATACCCATAACCCGTTGCAATCAGATCAGACCCATGACATTATTTAGAATTCCAAATCCGGTCCCGCTCTGGTCTTGGGTATTTGGGTACAGGTGGATTCATGAAAACCTCTACCTTGATTCCAAAAGGTTTTATCTCTCAGTGCGTAGTAACAAGTACAGCATTCCATAAAAAAATATTGTTTAATACAGCCATGAGATTTCTTTCCTGCCAAGAATCCTTTAACGGCTGATGTTGGAGTGCTAAAAAGAAAGCCCTTCCTAATTGCTACTCTTTGTTTGTTTCTAGGCAGCCCAGAGCTGTGAGGCTGCTGACAACTTTCTCACAGACTAAGTCAATGGACTAAGTCCAGTTGAGAACTAAACCAACTGCTCATCTCCTATTAACACTCGTTCATTCCCTGACAAATTATTATAATTTTTTTTAAGAATAGGTCAATTATTACTATAGATGGCTTTCTTGTTTTGCCTTGACTGCTTCCAAATATTGTCTGGTGTATTTAGCATGGGTTTTTCCCATCAGGCCATAGCTATAGTCTATTTCTTGAGGCTAGAGTTGGCAATGGTCAAGAAAAATTCCTGTCCCAAAACTACATTTCTACTAGTTATAGTTTTAATGAACATTTCTGTCATAAATCTATACTGAACGATACTGTCTTTATAGTAATATCACTCAAAGTCACAACTCGGCTCTCTATTTATGTGACAGTGTTTTGTTCCAGGGTCTTGCACGACACGGTTCTTAATGTTTCATTTATTTGCCTGCTGTCCCAGATTAATGCCACTCAGACAGCAAATCAATAGCTGCCTGGAAGTCCATTACTAAAACACAAGAATGGAAAAGAACGACTCCAGTGTTCCCTGAAGGTGGTTTAAAGGTTTGGGGCCTGTCTTGCCAAATAAAGTCCCCCGGCAAAATAGTGTCCCCCTCTGCGTCACAATGGGATTCGATAAACTATTAGCGTCCGTTGCTACATCAACGGTGTGATGACCTAATGATTAGAATTTTTGGAGATCATTACAGCCTAAATGACGTTCTTTTCATCATCGCTATGCAAATGAGGCTGATTTCCGCAAATGTTTTTTGTTTTGTTTATCTAATATAATGAAAACATTGATTCAAACTACTTTTGGGTACCTTACATTACATTACATTACAACATGAAATCCATATCTTAAACATTGCTACGTTTCAGAAACGGCAAAGAGAACCTGTAATCTGCCTGACACATTAAAATGACCTTACAGATCACGAAGTCGGCTAATTTCCACTCTATTCATATGCAAATCAGTTTAATTCATACACTGGCTTGTCTGGCTGTAATGTTTGTATTTAAACCTGCCCTTCCCTTATCTACACTGAAATAATATCATTTCACTAGTCCTCTATTATGGTTAATTTTTTCTATCTCGTATAGCTCATCAGTACACCCTAGTGGTTGATTATATATATATGTATCTATTGTAGGTCCTAGGATACAACAATGAATAATGTGGAAGAAATAAATACCATCAAAGGATACATTACAACTTACAGTAATGAACACCTTGTGAAAACAAACCTGGCAATATTTAAGATTCAAATAGATACACTTTGATAGTTTTTGGTACGGTTGTGTCATTCATTTCTTTTCACCGATTTTTTTTGTTGTGCACTCACATGGCAATCATAAAATACTGAATTCTGGTGTGTGGAATATAGAGGAGGTGGTTGCTGTGTGGGTGGGAGGTTCTGCCTGTCACAGGCAGCCAGTCTCAGAAGCGAGACTTGAAGAGAGAGACTGCAAATTCCAGGCACTGCTGCTCGCTCTGTTCTGAGGGTTTGCAGTGCTAGTGTTTTTAGTTAATCTGTGTATCTCACGTATTATGTGCCCAGTATGATAGAGCAATAAAACTTTCTTATCAGATAATGACAACAACAGTAGCTGTAGATGATGTAATGAAAAGTTGGACGGTAGTTGGTAATGGAGGACCTCAGGTGGATCCACGTCTGGGTGTTGGGCAGGACCCCTAGGTCCTGGAGAACAGGAACAGGTTAGGAGACAGAGACATAAACGAGCAAAACACACAGGTTACACTTTATTGCGAAAAAATGTGATGGATTAGTGGAGTATCTCGTACAACGCTGTGTACTACCCCCTTTCACAGAACAGAGCAAACTGGCTCTAACCAGAATAGAAAGAGTGGGAGGCCCCGATGCACAACTGAGCAAGAGGACAAGTACAGAGTGTCCAGTTTGAGAAACAGATGCCTCACAAGCCCTCAACTGCCAGCTTCATTAAATAGTACCCACAAAACAATAAAAATAATACATTTAAAGATTAAGATGGGAAAAAGAACACAGACACTGTACAGAGGAACTCTGCCTAGAAGGCCAGCATCCCGGAGTCGCCTCTTCACTGTTGACGTTGAGAATGGTGTTTTGCAGGTACTATTTAATGAAGCAGCCAGTTGAGGACTTGTGAGGCATCTGATTCTGTTTTTCAAATAGGCCCGAACACCATCAAGCCCAGTCAGTCTGTAGGTGGTCAGGCTGTGCCTACCGCCACTGACGCCATGCAGCCCACAAAGAAGGCGCATGGCAGGCCTGTTTGCTTACTAAAGATCACACTTAGGCAGCCAACATAATTGGAAAGGAGAGGAGAGGCAAGGAGATGACTGTGTGCCCTCCCCAGATCTGTCTGCCCTCTAGCTCCAGCTCTGTGTATCACTGTGGTAACTAGTCCCTTTCTCCTCACTGCAGGTAAAGAGTTAAGATACAAGGGTCACAGAGCTGGGATTACGGTTTAGTGGGCATCAAACACGAATCCATCCTCTCTCCTCGTCTTTGAAGCATGACTACAGCAGTGGCAATAGCATTAGCTGTGTTGCGGTGTTTTTGCTCCATGTGCCACAGTGTGTCGGTGTACCATGGTGTTTGAAAAGGAGCAGTCTTGAATAGAGAGATATGAGCCCCAGCTCTCCTCTCTCCTCCTCGAGCCAGCTTACAGCTCACACAGTGAGTCATGGTCTCTCCACAGGGCCTTTCTCTTCCCAAAGCCCCTGCACAAAGGACACATTGGAGACCCCGCTGGTATGGAGAGCTAACCAGACAGGTGGGACTGTGTTGTGAGAGACACACACACTGATAGTCACACAAACAAACTCTCAGGTATGCACACACTCGGCTCCAAATGCCCGAGGCCCCAGATAGGCTCCCCAGTCCTTCTAGGTGGTCTGCTCACGCTGCAGCCTTAAGGTGTGCTGTTCTGCGCTGCATCCTCTGGTGTGTAAGCACATTAAACGCACAGCACGCGTGTGTGTGGTGAGAGTCGCCCCTGGAAACGTGGCCGCGAAAGACAAGAAAGGGAGAGAGAGAGTGGCGTCGCTGTAGAGAAAGCATAGAGAGAGGAGGGTTGTTGCCGTTTCAAGGATGCTCTTTCTGTGGTGCGTCATGCTTGGCTGTGTTTGTTCAGGAACAGGTTTTGATATCTCTGAGACGTGAATGAGAAACAACTATAGTCAGCCATAACTGTCCTTGACCTGCTCTCTCTCCTCACGTTCAGTCTTTTCTCTCATTATGGCTCAAGGTGTGTGCGTGTTAGTGATGAGTGGGTTGACTCATAACCCACAGTCCCATCGGTTATATCCTCAGGGCGGACGGGTTCAGGGCCATTAAATATTGTGTGGATGAAGGGCGGTTGGCGGCGGGTTGAATAAATAGAAACAATACCTCTAAAAAAATCCATAAATGTATCATTCTTCTGCTATTTATATCTATGGGCTACATTGAAGTTTTTCTTTGGTTATTTTTGGCAATCTGGCATAAGTGCTGAAGCCTAAACTTTAGGGATTAACTGTACGCGCGCCAAACCCTACACTGTCAATACAATCCACGGAGGCAAAAAGGACATCGTTCAATTAGACAAAATCTGCGAAAGGAGATAAAGAGAAGTGAGGGCCAGAAAAGAAATGTTTGGAAAATATTTGGTGAAGTGTTAAAAGAGGACGATAGAAGTGTTATGTGTGATGATTGTGAGGCGCTACACAAATTCGAAAGCCACAAGATGGGACTTCAAATAGGCCTATGGCAGGTCAAGGAAACTGGAGCCTACTGTTCAGATGGGTTACATGGAAACATGTATCTGGACATTGACTAATCAGAATAACCTACTGCTTTTTGGTAAACTCCAAAGTCCTCTGATAATGCTAGTCCTGTGCGAATCGACATTCCTGTGTTTTGAGAGAAATGTCTGAGTTGGACGGGTGTTGCTCGTGGTTTGAGCAAGAAAATAATAATTGATTCGATAAATTGAACGAAGTACTGCGCATAGCATATACAATGCATTTGGAAAGCATTCAGACCCCTTGACCTTTTCCACATTTTGTTAAGTTACAGCCTTGTTCTAAAATGGGTTAAACTGTTTTTTCCCCCCTCACCTGAATAACATCCCCACAGCATGATGCTGCCACCACCATGCTTCCCCGTAGGGATGGTGCCAGGTTATCTCCAGATGTGATTCTTGGCAATTGTTTCTCATGGTCTGAGAGTCCTTCAGGTGCTTTCTGGCAAACTCCAAGCGGGCTGTCGTGCCTTTTACTGAGGAGTGGCTTCCGTTTAGCCACTCGACCATAAAAGCCTGATTGGTGGAGTGCTGCAGAGATGGTTGTCCTTCTGGAAGGTTCTCCCATCTCCACAGAGGAACCATTGGGTTCTTGGTCACCTCCCAGATCAAGGCCCTTCTCCCTCAAATGCTCAGTTTGGCTGGCCCGGGCAGCTCTAGGAAGAGTCTTGGTTGTTCCAAACTTCCATTGCCATTGCCACTGAGGAGGCCATTGTGTTCTTGAGGACCTTCGATGATGCACATATTTTTTTTACCCTTCCCCAGATCTATGCCCCGACACAATCCTGTCTCAGAGCTCTAAGTACAATTCCTTCGACCTCATGGCTTGGTTTTTGCTCTGACATGCACTGTCAACTGTGGGACATTATATAGACAGGTGTGTGCCTTTCCAAATCATGTCCAATCAATTGAATTTACCGCCGGTGGACTCCAATCAAGTTGTATAAACATCTCAAGGATGATCAGTCGAGACAGGATGCACCTGAGAGCTCAATTTCGAGTCTCATAGCAAAGGGTCTGAACACTTATGTAAATACGGTATTTCTGTTTTTTATTTTTAATACATTTTGAAAAGTGTCTAAAAACCTGATTTCGCTTTGTCAGTATGGGGTATTGTGTGTAGCTTAATGAGGGAAACATGTAATCCATTTTAGAATAAGGCTGTACTGTAACAAAATGTTGAAAATATATTTTCAGAATGCACTGTATATGAAGGGGGGGGGGTGGTATTTAGAATGTCTTCTACTGCGGATCGCTAAGCTATCCTAATGATTATGATCACACTTCCTCAATTCTAAT
The DNA here is from genome assembly GCF_045791955.1 of Oncorhynchus clarkii lewisi. Classification (NCBI taxonomy): domain Eukaryota; kingdom Metazoa; phylum Chordata; class Actinopteri; order Salmoniformes; family Salmonidae; genus Oncorhynchus; species Oncorhynchus clarkii. The sequence goes on along the minus strand of NC_092160.1, from coordinate 9,561,312 downwards.
ATTATGGGGACACTGTACTGAAGAGTATGGTAGCCTAGTGGTTAGAGCGTTGGACTAGTGACCGGAAGTTTGCAAGTTCAAACCCCCAAGCTGACAAGGTACAAATCTGTCGTTAACCCAGGCCGTCATTGAAAATATGAATTTGTTCTTAACTGACTAGCCTAGTAAAATAAAAAGATGGTTTGGTATGGTTTAGAAACTTGGGAACCAAGCTAGAGTTTTATCAAAGTACTTGTTGAAATATCTTCAAGCCTAGAAAGGAAAAACCTCCAGTTGTAACTGGGTGCAGTTTGGAAAAACGAATCCCGTCTGAATCGTCCTCTGAAATAAATGCATAACCAACGTTCTCTAGTAATACTAGTACCGTGCGACTAGGGCTACAGCCTTAATTATAACTCTTGGAGAATTAAGCTTTTTTTTTGCAGTAAAGTGATACACCAAATATAGGCCAAATTTGGACTTAGGAACAGGAGGGGAGCAATATGATTTATTTATTTCTGCATCTTGAGAGAATGCTATGCTCAGTTAGATATCATCTGTAGAGTATCAGCTGATAGTATTTCAACTGCATCAAATATGCATCGAAGCTAAACTGAAATCTTATCCGAAACAACTGGTCGTTTTCACAATTTAGTCTTCTAGGGCAACATGTCATGACAAAAGAGAAGCTACATGTATATAATTATGGACAAGTTGACTAACAATTAGTCTACCAAAATGGTGGCAATTATAAGCATTAACATATCTACATCAGGCAACAAGAAACAATCCTGTACCTTCTGTCCAAAAAATTGTTCTGCAGTCTTTGACTAGCCTATAGCACATTTTCTGTAATCACGGGTTAGGGTTGGGTGTGGGCCTCAGATTTTCACTTTATCACATGTAGTCGGGCGGATGCGGATGGGTTATTAGTAATTGTGGGCGGTGGCGGGTGAACAAACACCTGACCGCGCACCACTAGTGTGTGTGTGGGTGGATGTTACACTGCTGAGGACGGAGTGGTGAGGTAATGTTGTCACTTCCTCTCACTCTCATGAGCGCCTTCTGGTAGGATGATCTGAGGACAGTTTTGTGCTTTCCTGCTAATGTTGAGGGTTAGGATTGTGGGAGAGTAAGCTATAAAGCCCTTGAATTGAATTGTAAGCTGGTCCTAGATCTGTGCCTAAGGGCAACTTCTACCTGGAGCACGATGCTTGCTCTCTGAAGGAGAGTGTCCCACTTCTAACCTATGTCAGGCAACAAAGGGGCACTTTTCTTATCCTTTGAGGCCAGGAAACACACATACCATTGAGGCTCTCATTTCTTTCCAGTGTGGGAAGAGGACACAGGCATAGAGGGAACTTTGAGAGAAATCTAAAAACACACAGCCTACACAGAGACATCGAGGTCGATACTGGGTGCCCATCAAGGTCTGGGACTGGGTGACCTCACTACTATCTGTTGGTGACATGCCTGCCCTCCACAATATTGCAGAGCACTATGGCATTGATTAGGACCTTGACTGTTGCAGTCCAGCATTGAGGGCCCACTTTGAGAGCCAACCCCAGCATCCATCCCATCCCACCTCCCCTTAAACACAATCACCCACTATCGGTCCTTTGCTGCCAGATCCACATTGTCCACAGGGCCCTGGGGCTGGAGAGCCAAAAGAAGAAATGCATTCTACTGCTAGGTGGGAGTGAGCAGAGCAGCGCCCCGATGGCTGGCGTGCCACGCATACTACACTTGTCCACTCCTCTCTACTGCGTCTGGATTAGTACTTAGTACGGTATCCCCCACAGACTTGCCTGCTGGGTAATCAGAGGAAAACGTCCCTGACTTACTGATCAGTCCTAATGATGTGCTCTGGCCCACTGCCACCAACGTATCATTCCCATGTACTCATCAGAGGTTTGGGTGGGAGGTGGGGGTGGGGTTGGATAGGTTTGTGTGTGTGTGTTTTATGTGAGTATGTTTCTAACACTCTAGTTGGTGAACACATGGGAGAGACAGTTGAACAGCTGGGGGGCCGGAGAGTCTGACTAAAAGGTGAGACTGGGGAGCAGCTGCCAGTTTAGGGAGCATTGAGAATGTATTAGACTGGTTAGTGTGAGGGCCAGACCGACAGTGGATAATACTTGTACAGTACATGTGACCTCTCTCACTGCCCTCTGACCTTAGGTCACTGTTAGAGGAATTCTAAATTCCTATATGTTTTATAGCCAAAACCAAATTCGCACTCTCTCTATTTCATTAATGAGTTGTAAATTCATTAATTATGCATGAAATAGATCGAGACCAGTCTTAAAAGTCAGGTAACAGCGTTTATTACAAGAGAGTACTGGTTACATACACATTTTTCCACAGGTTATAAACTGAAAATGACGTCATCAGTTTCTCACACTCTCTCCGATCCACACAATAGCGCAGTGTCTTCAGGTCTGGAGACTGTCTTCTACTCCCCTCATAAAACAAACATTCCAATCTGTCTAAAGAGATATGCCCTCCTTCTCCCTTTCCCACAAGGTACAGACAATTAATTCGTTTTACTTACATTTTCAGTAACAGCTTAACCAAGAACCCATACATTTCACACCATAACATAATAATATTAAAATAGATGGTTCTAATTTAAATGTATACATAATTAATCATTTCAACCATAATTTCCTCCAACAGTCACCCCTCTCGGTAACTAGGAGAGATTATTCCTGTCATGGCTAATGTATGCCCATGCTATGGTGTTAGGACTCGGGTTATGTATCAAAGTAGCTGTTATGTAGAGAAGTGTAGCAAGAGAAGAAAAAGAGTGCTCGTGTCCTTTGATTCAGAGGGACAGCTCTTTCTCTCAGGATGACCATTGTTGTGTAACGCCCATATTAGTTAGGAGAGAAGGAGGGAGAGAGAGGGAGAAATAAAACAGACCTGGTTTTCTTTGGGACATTTTCCAGGGTGCTTTCCCCCATTTGAATGGTGTTGGACATGATGTGCCCCATGTTGACACAATAAACGACACCATTATCTGCATTTTGATTGGTTCGGCGAAACCTCACCCCAAATGCATTACTATTCAAGTGAACGCATGTTTTCGTCACTTGTTTGTAGGGCTTAATACAAACTTTTGTGGGAAAGGGCACTTGAGTCCTGCTCTCTCTCCCTTGCTCTCTCCCCGCGCTCGCTCTTGCTTTCACTGTTGAAAGTTGTTTCTCGTCTGTTAGTATTCACTTCCACTTCGTGCATACAGTATTTAACATTTACTCACGGTCATTCATTTCCCCTCCCTGGTCTTTAATTATCTGTAAAAAATGAATCTGTTAATATTCTGCGCAGATTGTAGGGCCCAGTAGCAGTGTTAGATGGCTCCAGTGTTATTAAACGGCACATATGGAAACCTCTGAGGTGCCGTGGGCCAAGCGCTGATGGAGTTTTAAGGTCACTGGCCATCTGCTAAATCTCACTGTCTATCTGACTCCTCTTACGGGATCTCTTCACTCCTCCTCCTCCTCCTCTTTCGACTCTCTCCTACCTCATATCAAATCAAATGTTATTTGTCACATGAGCCGAATACAACAGGTGTAGACTTTACCGTGAAATGCTTGCTTACGAGCGCTTCCCAACGACGCAGAGTTTAATGATACAATTAAAATAGTAACTCGAGGAATACAATTAAATACACAAGAATGGAGCTATATCAAATCAAATCAAATCAAATTGTATTTGTCACATACACATTATTAGCAGATGTTAATGCGAGTGTAGCGAAATGCTTGTGCTTCTAGTTCCGACAATGCAGTAATAACCAACAAGTAATCTAGCTAACAATTCCAAAACTACTACCTTATAGACACAAGTGTAAGGGGATAAAGAATATGTACATAAAGATATATGAATGAGTGATGGTACAGAGCGGCATAGGCAAGATACAGTAGATGATATTGAGTACAGTATATACATATGAGATGAGTATGTAAACAAAGTGGCATAGTTAAAGTGGCTAGTGATAGATGTATTACATAAAGATGCAGTAGATGATATAGAGTACAGTATATACGTATACATATAAGATGAATAATGTAGGGTATGTAAACATTATATTAGGTAGCATTGTTTAAAGTGGCTAGTGATATATTTTACATCATTTCCCATCAATTCCCATTATTAAAGTGGCTGGAGTTGAGTCAGTGTGTTGGCAGCAGCCACTCAATGTTAGTGGTGGCTGTTTAACAGTCTGATGGCCTTGAGATAGAAGCTGTTTTTCAGTCTCTCGGTCCCAGCTTTGATGCACCTGTGCTGACCTCGCCTTCTGGATGATAGCGGGGTGAACAGGCAGTGGCTCGGGTGGTGGTTGTCCTTGATGATCTTTATGGCCTTCCTGTGACATCGGGTGGTGTAGGTGTCCTGGAGGGCAGGTAGTTTGCCCCCGGTGATGCGTTGTGCAGACCTCACTACCCTCTGGAGAGCCTTACGGTTGTGGGCGGAGCAGTTGCCGTACCAGGCGGTGATACAGCCCGACAGGATGCTCTCGATTGTGCATCTGTAGTGCTTTTGGTGACAAGCCGAATTTCTTCAGCCTCCTGAGGTTGAAGAGGCGCTGCTGCGCCTTCTTCACGATGCTGTCTGTGTGGGTGGACCAATTCAGTTTGTCTGTGATGTGTACGCCAAGGAACTTAAAACTTACTACCCTCTCCACTACTGTTCCATCGATGTGGATAGGGGGGTGTTCCCTCTGCTGTTTCCTGAAGTCCCTATATACAGGGAGGACCAGATCAACAAGGTATTTGAGGTAGATACTGTATGTATATGAAGGCAGGGTAAAGTGACTAGGCATCAGGATAGATAATAATAAGGTATTTGAGGTAGATATGTACATGAAGGCAGGATAAAGTGACTAGGCATCAGGATAGATAATAATAAGGTATTTGAGGTAGATATGTACATGAAGGCAGGGTAAAGTGACTAGTCATCAGGATAGATAATAATAATAAGGTATTTGAGGTAGATATGTACATGAAGGCAGGGTAAAGTGACTAGGCATCAGGATAGATAATAATAAGGTATTTGAGGTAAATATGTACATGAAGGCCGGGTAAAGTGACTAGGCATCAGGATAGATAATAATAAGGTATTTGAGGTAGATATGTACATGAAGGCAGGATAAAGTGACTAGACATCAGGATAGATAATAATAAGAGTCAAATAAAGAACAGAGTAGCAGCAGCAAATGATGAGTGTTTTTTTATTTTATTTTAATTTAACCTTTATTTAACTAGGCAAGCCAGTTCAGAACACATTTTTATTTACAATGACGGCCTACCAAAAGGCAAAAGGCCTCCTGCGGAGACGGGGGCTGGGATTAAAAATAAATAAAATAAAAAATATAGTGCAAAACATACATCACGACAAGAGAGACAACACAACACTACATAAAGAGAGACCTAAAGACAACAACATAGCATGGCAGCAACATATGACAACACAACATGGTTTCAGGAGCTTCTTTAGCACCTCTGACTCGTTGACCGCCTGAAGGGAGAAACTTTGTAGCGGGGCAGGGGGAAAAGGGGGAGCAGCATCAGGGCTAGTAGCAATAGAAGGGGTGGGAGATGATTAAATGTTGGACGGGCAAGGAGGCATGGCTGAGTCAAATAGGAATCCTGACAATGAAATGGTGATTAAAAAGCTCAGCTATGTACTTCTTGTAAGTAACAACCACATCATCAACTTTAAGGGACATGGCAGCTGTGAGGAGGAGGGTTTATTTTCCAGGTCTTTAACCGTTTTCCAGACCTTCTTGGGATTAAACCCGCAGAGAGAGAACTGCTCCTTAAAGTAACTAATTTTGGCCTTCCAGATAGCCTGAGTGCACTTATTTCTCATTTGACTGAACGAGAGCCAGTCAGAGCCGAGCCTTTCGCCAAATGCAAGGTGGAGTAACTCTGCAAGATCACGGTCGAACCAGGGGCTGAACCTGTTTTTAATTCTCATTTTCTTTACTGGAGCGTGCTTGTTAACAATATCACTGAACATATCAAAAAAGAAGGGTGGATCAAGCTTATTTTATACCAATTTACAGAGGCCAGGTCATGGAGGAAGGCTTGCTCATTAAAGTTTTTTAGCAAGCGTCTATGACAAATCAGGACAGGTCGTTTCACTTAGCAGCCATTACGAACACAGGCTGTAAAACAGTGATCACTAAGGTCATTACAGAAAACACCAGACTGATACCTATCAGGATTATTTGTGAGGATAACATCGAGGAGAGTAGCCTTTTCTGGGTGTTTGGAGTCATACCTTGTGGGATTGGTAATAATCTGAGTCCCATTGCTTTAGGACTTGGTCAGGTGGTTTAAGCATGTCCTAGGTAAGGTAACCTAGCAGGGCAAATTCAGACTTAGTGTAAGGGGCCAGGAGAGAGCTTAGGGCAGGTAGGGTACAAGCTGATGGAGGACAATAGCACCCAGCAACAGTCAACAAAGAGCTATTTGAAAGTTTAATACTTAAAACCAGCCAATCAAGTTGTTTGGGGACAGGCTTGGTGGAGACAACCGAGCACTGAAGGTGATTCTTGGTAAAGATTGCCACTCCCCCATCTTTGGAAGATCTGTCTTGCCGAAGAAGGTTATAACCAGAAAGGTTAACATCACTCTTTCTTAACCACGTCTCCGTAGTCCAGGATCCAGATGTAGCAAGAGGGGTTCATTCCCAGGGTCCCTAACTTGGTGATGAGCTTGGAGGGGACTATAGTGTTGAATGCTGAGCTGTAGTCTATGAACAGCATTCTCACATTGTTATTTCTCCCCTTGTCCAGGTGGGATAGGGCAGTGTGAAGTGCAATGTAGATTGTGTCATCCACCTTTCTCCTATATTGTTCTTTTGCATGTTTGACGTGTCTTCAGAGGTCCTAGCGGGCTTTCTTCACTCCGTTCTTAATAAGATATCAGGGCAGTAAGCTAACTTTATTAAAGAATCAAGAGTGTCTTGCTTTGATGTCCCATCTGGGGATGTAGTTGTGGTTGGCTCAGGGATGAGGTGGACTGGACATTAGCCTGCGTAGAGTCCCTCCCAAAAACCCTCTGATGAGTGGGTTAGTGCAGACAGGGAGGAGCAGGAGGAAATAGCCAGTGATTTAAAAGAGAATTGCCCAATTACTGATATGGCAGTATATGGGAGTAACCGTAATCAAAGGAGATCATTGGATATACTATACCTCCCATGTTTCCTGAAGCATGCAATGAAAGTGACCATCACTAATGATAATGACTCTGGCTGAATTCCAATCTTCCTCATTAACTCCCTCTCTTCGTTTCCTTCCCTTCAATACCACTAATTAATAAAGACACTGGATAAACTTGTAACGCATTGCTTTCACCTATTATGTCCTGTCAGATCAGTGCTGGTGAAGGATAGGAGGCGAGTGAGAGGCAGGAGGCCTATCAATCCCTGGCGGGTGATAAAAGCCCCTGTGGTTTGACAGGGGGCTGAGGCAGTGCCAAGCAGCGGGCAGGGTCTGACAGCGCCACATCAAGTTATAGAGATGTATGGTGTTGAAATGGCCTGTGTACTTAGCCATTCGGTGGGCCCAGAGATCAGTAAGTCCACTGAGCCCGGTGACAGGCCAGTAGAGGATGGGTTGGGGTGAAGGCCAGCCGCGGCTGGAAACCACAGAGGTCGCCAACGGCCCGCTTACACTACATCATTTTTTTAGCAAAAGAATTTGTGGTTATTAGTCTCTGCAGAAAATAAGTGAGACAGTAACAGCCCTTTTGTTTTGTATACTTTGTATTGTGTCATAAATGATTACTCTACATTTTTTCTGGAGTAGTGTTGTTTCATTAGTGCCTCTCCCAGTGCAGCCTCGAGCCTTTTGAAGGCCCTAAGTGAGATTTGGTCAGCCCCCCCACCTCACGGGCAAAATGTTTTAATCTGGTTTTAGACCCAAACATTCTACTACTAAAGCTTTAGTGAAACTTACTAATGATATCAGTTCTTCATCTGGCCAAGGCAAACTAACTGGTGCCATTTGATTTTGTTGATAATTTTTACTAGGAAAACTTCAAAACATTGGTTTCACTAACAGCTCACTAAACTGGTTTCATCCATCCATCTTAGCAATAGAAAACAAGGTGTTTTCATAGAAGGACACATCCCAACTTCTTGGACTCAATAGAGGTGTACCTCAAGGCTCAGTATTGGCCCCCCTTCTTTTCTCTATATTCATACATTTATTGGCTCTAATTTGTCAGAATAAACATATTCCCTTATATTATCTATACATCAGGCTAAAATATTTTGCAGATGCAAGTAAATCTCCAAGATGATTTTAACACTTTACAAAAATAATTATAGCAAATTATTTGGTTTTAAATCAAACAAAGTCCTATGTCATGCTGTTTGGTACACGGCAAAGAATAAACTCCATAGCTGGCAATTTCAAAATTCATGCAAGTGATGGAACAATGCCTGAAAGTGTGGATTGTTTGAAATATCTTGGTTTAAGGATAGATTCTGAATGAACTTTTGGAAAACATAGTGATTATATTAGAAAAACTAACTTAACTCTAAGTTTGGGGTACTATACAGGTCTAATAATTGTTTTACTGCATCCACTAGAAAGACCTTAGTAACTCAACTGCAGCTTCCTATCTTAGACTACGGTTACATCATCTATCAAAACACAACCAATACCCTACTTTACAAATGAGATGTAATTTATAACAATCTTTGTGGATTCATTCTTGGATGCCATTATAAGACACATTATTGCACAATGTTATAACCACTAAATTGGCTGTCACTCCCAAACAGAAGGCAACTGCATTGGTACCAATTTCTTTTTAAATGTATCAACTTACGTTTCCCTGTATATATTAAGGAACACCTAACTTTACAAGACTCACACTACTCCTTTGGACAACAGCAGCTATTACAAATTCCAAGGGTACATCATGATGTCAGAGTAAGATCTTTCAGATACAAAGGCCCAACTGACTGGAATAATGTACCTACAGAAATCAGGGTTTTAAAATCACACAGTGAATTTTTAGAAAGCCCTCTTTCAAATGTTAAGAACAAACGGTTGTTTTTAGCTAATAGAAACATCACCATGTAAATATGTATGTATATATTAGTAGCATGTATATAGTTGTAGCAGTAGTTTTTATTAGTTGGAGCAGTAGTTTTATTAGTTGTATTAGTAGTTATAGCAGTAGTTTTATTAGTTGTATTAGTAGTTATAGCAGTAGTTTTATTAGTTGTATTAGTAGTTATAGCAGTAGTTTTATTAGTTGTAGCAATAGTTGTAGCAGTAGTTTTATTAGTTGTAGTTGTAGCAGTAGTTTTATTAGTTGTATTAGTAGTTATAGCAGTAGTTGTATTAGTTGTATTAGTAGTTATAGCAGTAGTTTTATTAGTTGTAGCAATAGTTGTAGCAGTAGTTTTATTAGTTGTAGTTGTAGCAGTAGATTTATTACTTGTGTTAGTAGTTGTAGTAGCAGTAGTTTTATTAGTTGTATTAGTAGTTGTAGCAGTAGTTTTATTAGTTGAATTAGTAGTTATAGCAGTAGTTTTATTAGTTGTTTTAGTAGTTATAGCAGTAGTTTTATTAGTTGTATTAGTAGTTATAGCAGTAGTTCTTAATAGTTGTATTAGTAGTTATAGCAGTAGTTCTTAATAGTTGTATTAGTAGTTATAGCAGTAGTTCTTAATAGTTGTATTAGTAGTTATAGCAGTAGTTCTTAATAGTTGTATTAGTAGTTATAGCAGTAGTTTTATTAGTTGTATTAGTAGTTATAGCAGTAGTTTTATTAGTTGTATTAGTAGTTATAGCAGTAGTTTTATTAGTTGTATTAGTAGTTATAGCAGTAGTTCTTAATAGTTGTAGGCCTATTAGTAGTTGAACAACTTTTTTATGCTCTTAATGTACATTTAATTTACTATATAATTATTATTTCATTGTTATTATTATTACAGTAGTTTCCATATAATTGTTCTTAATAAGTATTGTTTGTTTGTTTAGTTTTTCTTCATTTGGACACGATATGGTGCACCTCAACCGGGATGGAGGTCAGGGCCCGTGAGCACATTCCATTAATGTCCGGTCGGATGATTAAGTCTACTACAAGGGTTAGATAGCTGGCTAGACTACCTTACCTAGCAATACCTTACCTAAAAATGTTAGCTGACATATACTACTGGAGTGACTGACATAACAAGTGAAAAACTGCTGATGCACCACCAAATGTTTTAATTGCACCTTGTGCAGCAATTTGAGGCCCCGACTGAGCTCCTTACGTGCAGCACATAGTCTGTGTATTGGAAGAGGCGGCTCTGGCCTCTCCTCTACATTTGCTGTGACACATTCATTTATGAAGCAGTAATAGACCTATGCAGTACTGTATGCAGATCCAAGATTTGATTTATACACCAGGCAATCACCAATGATTGATTGTTTTTTTTTTGTTTGCTGTGCATTTGGAACATGTTAAGTGTTCTGTACCTCAGTTGATTGGTTTCATTAATACTCCATCTGCCTGCTAACTGTTAGCTCTAACTGTTAGCAGAGGTTATTAGCGGTAGTTGTTAGTGCTAGCTGTTAGCTGAGGTTATTAGTGGTAGCTATTAGCACTAGCTGTTAGCTGAGGTTATTAGTGGTAGCTATTAGCACTAGCTGTTAGCTGAGCCAGACTGTTAGCCTTAATGACACCGCTTTTCTCTCTCTGTAATCTGAGGCTCTACTCGCAGATGTGTTAAGATCCTACTCAGAGACAGACAGACGAGACACTGTTGTGTAACCTAGGAGGATATACAGTCCATGTTGTTTTTCAGCAGAGTACAGGCATGTATTGTATGGGCCACGCAGTGTGTGCATATGTTAAGTCCTAGTGTCAGCTTAACACAAGGTGTCTCTGAGTGTGTGGACATACAGTGTCTTCAGAAAGTATTCACACCCCTTGACTTATTCTACATTTTGCTGTGTAAAAATGTATTAAATAGATGTATTTCCTCACCCATCTACACACAATACCCCATAAGGGCAAAATACACTGCTCAAAAAAATAAAGGGAACACTTAAACAACACAATGTAACTCCAAGTCAATCACACTTCTGTGAAATCAAACTGTCCACTTAGGAAGCAACACTGATTGACAATAAATTTCACATGCTGTTGTGCAAATGGAATAGACAACAGGTGGAAATTATAGGCAATTAGCAAGACACCCCCAATAAAGGAGTGGTTCTGCAGGTGGTGACTACAGACCACTTCTCAGTTCCTATGCTTCCTGGCTGATGTTTTAGTCACTTTTGAATGCTGGCGGTGCTTTCACTCTAGTGGTAGCATGAGATGGAGTCTACAACCCACACAAGTGGCTCAGGTAGTGCAGCTCGTCCAGGATGGCACATCAATGCAGGCTGTGGCAAGAAGGTTTGCTGTGTCTGTCAGCGTAGTGTCCAGAGCATGGAGGCACTACCAGGAGACAGGCCAGTACATCAGGAGATGTGGAGGAGGCCGTAGGAGGGCAACAACCCAGCAGCAGGACCGCTACCTCCGCCTTTGTGCAAGGAGGAGCAGGAGGAGCACTGCCAGAGCCCTGCAAAATGACCTCCAGCAGGCCACAAATGTGCATGTGTGCAGGACGTTTGTGTGCAGAACACTGTGCAGGACGTTTGGCATTTGCCAGAGAACACCAAGATTGGCAAATTCGCCACTGGCGCCCTGTGCTCTTCACAGATGAAAACAGGTTCACACTGAGCACATGTGACAGACGTGACAGTCTGGAGACGCCATGGAGAAAGTTCTGCTGCCTGCAAAATCATCCAGCATGACCGGTTTGGCGGTGGGTCAGTCATGGTGTGGGGTGGCATTTCTTTGGGGGGCCGCACAGCCCTCCATGTGCTCGCCAGAGGTAGCCTGACTGCCATTAGGTACCGAGATGAGATCCTCAGACCCCTTGTGAGACCATATGCTGGTGCGGTTGGCCCTGGGTTCCTCCTAATGCAAGACAATGCAAGACCTCATGTGGCTGGAGTGTGTCAGCAGTTCCTGCAAGAGGAAGGCATTGATGCTATGGACTGGCCCGCCCGTTCCCCAGACCTGAATCCAATTGAGCATATCTTTGACATCATGTCTCGCTCCATCCACCAACGCCACGTTGCACCACAGACTGTCCAGGAGTTGGCGGATGCTTTAGTCCAGGTCTGGGAGGAGATCCCTCAGGAGACCATCGGCCACCTCATCAGGAGCATGCCCAGGCGTTGTAGGTAGGTCATACAGGCGCGTGGAGGCCACACACACTACTGAGCCTCATTTTGACTTGTTTTAAGGACATTACATCAAAGTTGGATCAGCCTGTAGTGTGGTTTTCCACTTTAATTTTGAGTGTGACTCCAAATCCAGACCTCCATGGGTTGATAAATTTGATTTCCATTGATAATTTTTGTGTGATTTTGTTGTCAGCACATTCAACTACTATACTTTGAAATTTTAGCAAATTTGAAGGTCAGTCAATATGGAACATTTCAAGAAGTTTGAAAGTTTCTTCAAGTGCAGTCGCAAAAAACCATCAAGCGCTATGATGAAACTGGCTCTCATGAGGACCGCCACAGGAATGGAAGACCCAGAGTTACCACTGCTGCAGAGGATAAGTTCATTAGAGTTACTAGCCTCAGAAATTGCAGCCCAAATAAATGCTTCACAGATTTCAAATAACAGACACATCTCAACATCAACTGTTCAGATGAGACTGTGTTAATCAGGCCTTCAAGGTCAAATTGCTGCAAAGAAACCACTACTTAAGGACACCAATAAGAAGAAGAGACTTGCTTGGGCCAAGAAACACGAGCAATGGGCATTAGACCAGTGGAAATCTGTGCTTTTGTCTGATGAGTCCAAATTTGAGGTTTTTGGTTCTAACTGCCGTGTCTTTGTGAGACACAGAGTAAGTGAACAGATGATCTCTGCGTGTGTGGTTCCCACCGTGAAGCTTGGAGGACGAGGTGTGATGGTGTGAGGGTGCTTTGCTGGTGACACTGTTAGTGAATTATTTTGAATTCAAGGCACACTTAAGCAGCATGGCTACCACAGCATTCTGCAGCGATACACCATCCCATCTGGTTTGCGCTTAGTGGGACAATGACCCAACACACCTCCAGGCTGTGTAAGGGCTAATTGACCAATAAGGAGAGTGATGTAGTGCTGCATCAGATGAGCTGGCCTCCACAATCACCCGACCTCAACCCAATTGAGATGGTTGGGGATAAGTTGGACCGCAGGAAAATCAGCCAACAAGTGCTCAGCATATGTGGGAACTCCTTCAAGACTATTGGAAAAGCATTCCAGGTGAAGCTGGTTGAGACATTGCTAAGTGTGCAAAGCTGTCATCAAGGCAAAGGGTGGCTACTTTGAAGAATCAGAAATATAAAATGTATTTTGATTTGTTGAACACTTCTTTGGTTACTACATGATTCCATGTGTTATTTCATAGTTTTGATGTCTTCGCTATTATTCTACAATGTAGAAAATAGTAAAAATAAAGAAAAACCCTTGAGTGAGTAGGTGTGTCCAAACGTTTGACTGGTACTGTAAGTATTCACACCCTTTAACTATGACACTCCAAATCGAGCTCAGGTGCGTCCAATTTCCTTTGATCATCCTTGAGATGTCACTACAACTTGAATGGAGTCCACCTGTGGCCAATTCAATTGTTTGGACATGATTTCGAAAGAAACACACCTGCCTGTATAAGGTCCCACAGTTGACAGTGGATGTCAGTACAGAAACGATACCATGAAGTCCAAGGAACTGTCCGTAGATCTATGAGATGAAGCATATGCCCTGAGTATACCAAGCATTAGGAACACCTTGAGTTGCACAATTTTGAGAGTGTTGAAGATTTCCAAAAGCACAGTGGTGTCCATCATTGGGAAATGGAAAGAATATGGAACTACCAAGAGCCTAGAGCTGGCCGTCCGACCAAACTGACATAGATAGTGACATAGAGATATTTCTATGTCTCGTTTCCAATACATGTGTTAGAACTTCTTAAAACATGTTTTCACTTTGTCATTATGTAGTATTGTGTGTCGATCGGCGAGAGAAAAAATACATATTTAATCCAATTTGAATTCAGGCTTAAAAAACAAAATGTAGCATAAGTCAAGGGGTATGAATACTTTCTGAAGGCACTGTACATACATGTGAGAAATTGTGTGTGTGTGTGTGTGTGTGTGCGCGTGTGCGTGTGTATGTGTGCGTGCATGTGTGTGTTTGGTTGTGTGTCAACTACATGGTGTTACTTTTCCTCCAGGACTGGGTCCGTCTATATTTGACTGAGTGCGTGTCCCAGTTCAATAACTGAGCAGTAACAGCCGTGGGTTCACTCAGACAGACAGCGTGTTCTCTGGGTAATAGAAAAGCTTGATTACAGAGCTGCTACAGTTACTCAGGAATCACACACTTACCTTCCACCTGGCTCTCACTATAAGGGAATGCACATTCCCTTGTGTGAATGTGTCAGAGAGGACGAGCATTCATGCGTGTATGTATGTGTGTCAGAGAAGAGAGTGGGAGAAAGAGAGCAGTGTATGTGTGCGTGTGAGTATGCTTGCGCATAAATGGTGTGTGCTTGTGTCGTGCCTCTGGTGCAGTGCTGAGGTAGGTAGGTGGGCATGTGTGGTACATGCTCACAGCGTGTGTGTAATTCCTCCTGGGCCTCAGAGAGCTGAGCTGAGAGGAGAGGAAGCCCCTCTTAGATGGAGGTGAGGGAGAGAGAGACGGAGAGAGACACCCAGACAGAGACTGAGAGACACAGACAGAGAGAGAGCGAGATAGACACACAGACAAAGACACAGAGAGAGAGAGAGAGAGAGAGACACACACACAGAGAGAGAGACACACAGAGAGAGAGAGAGACACAGAGAGAGAGAGAGAGAGAGAGCTACCCAAAACATCAACTGCATATTCCAAAAAGCAGCATCGAAAGCAAATTTGAGAAAACCAAAGCAATGCAACATCAGAAGCAAAAATCAAAATGTTTCTGACAAATGGTTTGATAATGAATGTAAAACAATTAGAAAACACCTAAGACAAATGTCAAACAAAAAACATAAGCAGCAAAACAACCCAGAGCTACGATATGAATACTTTGAAACTCTGAAACAGTATAAACAAACACTGAAATGCAAGAAATTGAATTATACCAACAAGACACTTGATGAAATTGAAAACGCAATTGACCAAAATCAGTTCTGGGACATGTGGAACAATTTAAGCACAACAAAGCCACAAGAATTAGCCATACAAGATGTAGGAATTTGGAAAACTTACTTTGATAATCTATACAAAAACATCCCACAAAAAGACTTACAACAGAACCAATTAGAAATTAAAGAAAAATTGAACATCCTGGAATCAGTCATTAAAAACAACCAAAATCCATTAGATTACCCAATAACCCAACAAGAACTAAATGAAAAGCTAAAATCTATTAAATCAAAAAAGGCTTGTGGTGTAGACAACATCAGAAATGAAATGCTGAAAAACAGCACACCTGAGTTGCAAAATGCTGTGCTTAAATTGTTCAACATGGTTTTAACTTCTGGCTGCTTCCCTGATGTCTGGAACCAGGGGCTCATCTCCCCTATCCACAAAAGTGGAGACAAATCAGACCCCAATAATTACAGGGGAATTTGCGTCAACAGTAACTTGGGAAAGATTTTCTGTAGCATTTTGAATTCAAGAATTCAAACCTTTCTTCAAGAAAAAAATGTAATAAGTAAATGTCAAATTGGCTTTCTCCCTAACCATCGCACTACTGACCATATATACACCTTACACACACTAATTAATAAACACGTCCACCAAAAAAAAGAGGGCAAAATCTTTGCTTGCTTTATTGACTTTAAAAAAGCATTTGATTCGATTTGGCACGAAGGGCTATTCTACAAAATTCTACAAAGTGGGCTTGGTGGTAAGGTGTATGACTTAATAAAATGTATGTACACAGAAAACAAGTGTGCAATAAAAATCAAAAACCAAAGAACAGAATTTTTTTCACAATGTCGAGGTGTGGGACAAGGCTGCAATTTGAGTCCAAATCTTTTCAACATTTATATCAATGAATTAGCAGACATGTTGGACCAATCTCCAGCCCCAGGACTCACACTATTTGACACAGAGGTGAAATACCTGCTATATGCTGATGACTTGGTACTTCTATCACCAACCAAAGAAGGTCTTCAACAAAACATTAATATTCTGGAGCAATATTGCCATAATTGGGCCCTGGCAGTAAATTTCCAAAAAACTAAAATCATGATTTTCCAAAAAAAAAACAA
>NC_092160.1:9530000-9532500 GCF_045791955.1 Oncorhynchus clarkii lewisi | reverse complement strand
GGATAGTGCCAGATTTCCTCCAGATGAGACTCTTGGCATTCAGGCCAAAAAGTTCAATCTGGGTTTCATCAGACCAGAGAATTTTGTTTCTCATGGTCTGAGTCCTTTAGGTGCCTTTTGGCAAACTCCAAGTGGGCTGTCATGTGCCTTTTTAGCTTCCATCTGGCCATTCTACCCTAAAGGCCTGATTGGTGGAGTGCTGCAGAGATGGTTGTCCTTCTGAAATGTTCTCACATCTCGACAGAGGAACTCTGGAACACTGTCAGAGTGACTATCGAGTTTTTGGTCACCTCCCTGACCAAAGCCCTTCTCGCCAGATTGCTCAGTTTGCCTGGGTGGCCAGCTCTAGAACGAGTCTTGGTGGTTCCAAACTTTAAACTTTAATTTAAGAATGATGGAGGCCACTGTGTTCTTGGGGACCTTCAATGCTGCAGACATTTTTTGGTACCCTTCCCCAGATCTGTGCCTCGACACAATCCTGTCTCGGAACTCTACGGACAATTCCTTCGACCTCATGGATTGGTTTTTGCTCTGCCAAGGGGTCTGACTACTTTCCAAATGCACTGCAGATCTCATTATATTCCATCATCCTCCACTGTCTCACCCAGTCTGTCTGCTTTACAGACCTAATGATTGGTTAAGCAGCTATAGGTTTTGAGAGCAGACAGTATTATTCCTATCTGCTGCTGGCTGCCGGCTGTTTGCCGCTGAATGTGAACGTTAGCATGAATCCATCTTAGTGGTGGTGTGTGCTCCTTCACGGTCTTCTCCGGATCCTACTAGCCACGGCGCCTTTCAACCCAAGCAATTAGCTAGCGCTAATGCCTGTGCCATGCGTGTTCATGTGTGATTGTGTGTGTGTGTGTGTGTGTGTGTTCATGTGTGAATATTTGTGTATATGTTTAAGAATATGTGTGTTTGGCGCCCTGCTGTGTTTTCACATTCACCTATGCTGCACTTAGAACCAATCCAGTCTGACCTTTGAACTCTGATTTGTAGGGAGCTGTCCACCTACCTGTATATCATATGTGCATTATCAACAATCCCACAGTTCCCCAGGCATGAAGAGCCATGTTGGAGACTTGTGGTCGGCAGGTGCCATTGATCCACACGGTAAACCAGCTCAGTGCACATCAGACCATTAGCTCAGCCATAGAGAGATTATGACTAAACACACTATTCCCAGTCATTCACACCTCGTTTCACTTTCTGATCATTACCCTTTAGCGAAGCAGGAGAGCTGGCCCATAGAAGTTGCATTGAGCTGGGGAGGTTATGCAGTGTGTGACTGAGTAAAACAACTCTCCCCGTCCATACAACTGTTCTGTAGGCTATAGGGGACGTCGACCCTCCTCAGCACCAGCTACAGCTAACCACAGATTTCTATCTGTTCACTCCCACTTCAGTAGGTGAGTGAGGTTTGTTGATATAGTATTTATTCAGAGGTCCTGACACTCCTCAGTGAGAGAGGTGTTTTAAATGTGAAGGAGGAGACGACAACCTTTTGATATGTACTGTTTAAGTACCTCTCCTCCCACACCGCCCATACAACAACAGCATGTGATAGAGCACCACTTCTTCTGTGTTCTAGTCGTGAGCCTGTGGTTAGATTCAGTCTTTTATTGGTATTTCATTTCTACATTTTGTTTGATTCCTTTGATTTGGCTTCTGTGTGTACTGTAGAGTGCAAACAGAGTTATACGCAGTACTTTTTCTGAATGGCTGTGCGTGTGTGTGTGTGTTTGTATCGGGTTGCACTTAGCACTGATATACAGTACCATACACTCTCCTCGCACTCTGCCACAGTGAATGAGAGGAGGAGGAGAGGAGGAGAAGGCGAGGGGGGACACAGCCGATGGCGAGAGCCACCAGATGATAGCCGTTAGTGTGTTTTGCTCTCCCGGGCCCGGTCCAGACCTCAGGACGGGCACAGCAAATCCATCCATCCTCATGACCTACTGAGAGGTGGATTCATCAACACATTTGTTTGGCCACAAATAGACGTTCTACATTGATTTTCTCGCTCGCTCTCTTTTTGCCATGGTATATTTTCAAGATGGCTTCCAGCCTCTGCCTTACATGAATTTTGACTTCCATTAGAAGACTATATGTAGAAAAAAGTGGTGGTTTCTGAGGTGAAATAAAGGGCTGTTTTGAAAATGTAAGCTATTTGTTATAGTATTTGTTAGTATTTGACAACCAGACAGCATCTTTTAGAGACCTGATGGCACCTAAACCCCTTTCAGTCATCCACTAAAACCACGTCGGCAACCTCATTGTGACTTTAATATCAGCAGCATATGATTTGGGCATATGATATCCAAATATATAGATTACACTTTATTGTCTGACTTTATTGAGTGACTGACTATGGGCTGGTTTCTCCGATTTAGCCAGGTCCTGGCCTTAAAAGCGGTTTCAATGGAGATTTTATATTGAGCACGCTTTTCTAGTCCATTATTAGGCTTAATCTGACATCAGGAAACTCTCCCTTTGTGTA